>NC_056003.1:120604340-120735021 GCF_018446385.1 Zingiber officinale
TGGAAAGCTTATTGTGTGTGTATGTTTCCTGTGATCGTAGCCTCCTTATATAGGAAGTCTAACCAATGACAACGTCAATGATTGATTAATGATCATTATTATCATTATTTGTCGAGCAATGAAACGCTTACGTTTCACTTGGCCGTTTACATCTTGCATTATTCCTCAATTTAATGCATCCGTTACACACTTAAATAAGCAGAAAAAAGATATATGTGACAAAACATTAGTTGTTCCACTTGACAAGTTTTGCCCTGATCGATCTAGCATTCGACGCTCGCAGGTCGTGCCCGCACACGAGTCAACATAGTTCAGTGTAATCTAGGCCCTGGATTTACACCCCCTTCTCACCCACGCGTGAGAAAGAGAGCCTCTCCCCATGCATTTGTTCACATCATCAATGCATGTGAATCAATATAAACAAACCAGCATACCAAGAAACTCCCAATGTGGGACTAAAGTCTCATTCGCAATGGAGCTTCTATCCTCTTCCACCTCTTCTCCATTCACACATATCTAACAATTTCCCATATGAATGGAGATAGGGTATGTAATAGCATTTAACAGTTGAGTCCAGTATAGGACAGGTAGGTTTTACCCTTTGAATCTTCCCTTATGAAGATTTGTTTGCTTACTGATTAATAGTAGATACGCCTTGAACTATTCTGTCGTCTGTGAAAGCATTGACATGTCTCACCTAAGACTCTTCCTAATATAACTCAGTTCTCATTAGTGTGTTCGTTCTTAACCATGAATACACTTATACACCTGGTTCTATGAGAAGCTCTAAGAATTATGCCTCCAATTCTCTTCAAAGCGGTCCCATTTTTTTCTCACATAGGTGATCTCTTAAGAGTATTCTACATTACTCTTCTTGGATCATTAAAAATCATGTGCTTAACCTCCATCCTTTACTAATTCATTGGGTCGTTCTCCCACAGTGAGCAACTTTGTCAATACAATTAGGTTGTCCCTTTAAACCTAGTTCTTGGTATCTCCAGTCTTCATAAGTTGAGTTTCTTTTGCACCAATATTTCTTATCGGCATCAAACCCATCCCTCGCGATGAACTTGCAACTAACTCTTTGTTTAACCCCTTGGTTAGTGGATTCGCTAGGTTATCCTTTAACTTCACATAGTCAACAACGATAACTCCTGTTGAGAGTAGTTGTCTAATGGTATTATGTCTACGATGTATATGTCTAGACTTACCATTATACAAATGACTCTGTGTCCGATCAATTGCTAATTGACTATCGTAATATATGCAAAGTCAGCACATGTTTCGACCATCTTGGAATATCTTCTAAGAATTATCGTTGTCATTCAACCTCTTCACCACATCTGTCAAGAGCTACAAACTCAGATTTCATCATGGATCTAGTTATTACTGTTTGCTTAGAAGATTTCCAAGAAATAGTTGCATCTCCAAGAGTGAATACATATCCACTCGTAGACTTAGAGTCTTTTATACAGATATCCAACTCGCATCGCTTTATCCTTCAATCATAATAGGATATCTCGTATAGTGTAGTCCATATTCACGAGTATACCTCAAGTACCTCAGTACTCTTGTTATCCCTTTCCAGTGCTCAACACCGGGATTGTTCGTGTATCTACTCAGTTTACTTACTACGTAGGCCAAGTTCGATCGTGAACAACTCATCAAGTACATCAGACTTCCAATCACTCGAGAGTATTCTATCTGAGAGATACTTTCACCTTAATTTTTTGATAAATGTTGACTCATATCTATCGGCATTCATGCCAACGCAGTATTATTCTTAGTGAATTTCTCAAGAATCTTATCCACATAATGAGACAGACTAAGAATAAGTTCTTCTGTTGTTCTAAGAATTTTGATTCCTAGAATCACATTAATTAGGCTCATGTCTTTTATGTCAATCTTGAGTTCAACATATCTTTAATGAATTTTATTATCTTATCATTACTCCCAATGATAAGTATGTCATCTACATATAGGCACAAGATGAATTTTGATTCCTAGAATCACATTAATTAGGCTCATGTCTTTTATGTCAAATCTTGAGTTCAACATATCTTTAATGAATTTTATTATCTTATCATTACTCTCAATGATAAGTATGTCATTTACATATAGGCACAAGATGACATAGTCATTCTCTGTGGCTTTCATATAGACACATTTATCACATTCATTAATCTTGAATCCACATCCTTTAAGACATTATCAAATTTTTCATGTCACTGTTTTGGTGCTTGTTTTAAACCATATAATGACTTCACCAATCTACAAACCTTGTTTTTCAGTCCTAGCACAAAAAAACCCTCAGGTTACTTCATGTAGATTTCCTCTTCTAAATATCCGTTTAGAAAGATAGTCTTTACATCCATTGATGTATTTTGAGATTTCATAGACCGGTAATAGCCAACAATACTCTAATGGAAGTTATTTTCGACACCGGAGAATACGTATCAAAGTAATCGAGACCTTCTAATTGTCGGCATCCTTTGATTACCAATCTGACCTTATACTTATCAATTGTGTCATCTGACTTCATTTTCTTCTTGAAGATCCACTTGCAACCTAATGATTTATTTTCTGGAGGAAGATCCACAAGTTTTCAAGTGTGATTTTGCAAGATAAAATCTATCTCAGATGTAATTGTCTTTCTTCAGTGAGGTCCATCAGAAGAACCTACAATTTTTGAGTAACTTCGGGGCTCACTTTCTGACATAAAAGTAATAAAATCTGATTTGTAGGTTTTTTCTACCTGAGCTCTTTTGCTCCATCTAAGCTCAACCTTCACTAGTTCTTCATCATCATCTTCACCTTGTGTTTCATATGTCTGCTTCGAGGAGCTAGCATTCTCTCGGATCTTATACGGAAACACATGCTTGAAGAATGAGACATTTCTTGATTCTATTATCGAGTTTTTGTGTTTCTCCGATATTTGTGATTTATACATAAAAAATTGATACTCACTGTTGTTCTGTGCATATCCAATAAATATGCAATCAACAGTTTTTAGTCCTATCTTAATCCTTTTCGAATCAGACACCAACACTTTGGCAAGACACCCCAATATTCGTAAATATTTGTAGGATGATTGTCTTCCATTCCACAACTCATAAAGACTCTTATTTATTTTGTTCTGGGGCACCTTATTTAAAAGGTAATTAGCTGTTAACACAGCTTCCCCTCACATGAACTCTGGCAGTCCAAAACTTAATAGAAGAGCATTTATCATCTTCTTTAGAGTTTGATTCTTTCGCTCAGCAACTCCATTTTGCTGAGGAGAATAAGGAGCTATAATTTTGTGTTTGACCCCATGTTCAGCACATAACTCAGCAAACAGTGATACATATTCACCACCTCGATCACTTCGTACCACCTTAATCTTTTTATTAAGCTGGTTTTCAACTTTATTCTTATAGAGTGCAAATTTCTCTATAACTTCATTCTTACTTTTGAGAAGATACACATAACAGTATTTTGTGTTATTATCGACAAAAGTGATGAAGTATTTATTTCCACCACGTGTTGGTGTACCTTTGAGGTCGCACACATCGGTGGGAATTAGTTCGAGTGGTTCGTTGCTTTTTTCAATATGTTGAAAAGATGACCTTATCATTTTTGATTCAACGCAAATCTCACACTTGTGTTTCAGGTTAAGGTGGAATGTAGGTATGCTTTACATATTTATTAATCTACGCAATACATCATAGTTAACATGTCCTAGTCTACCATGCCATAAATATGAAGACTCGAGCATATAAGTGGAAGAGCTTTCATTTTTATTTATCTTAGGCCTAATGGCCATTACATTGAGCTTGAATAACCCATCAGATATATAGCCCCTTCCTACAAACATTCCATTATTGGACAATACAACTCTGTCCGACTCAAAAATAATGCGAAAGTCATGCTTGCTTAACAGTGATCCGGATACTAGATTCTTTCGAATCTTCGGAACATACAACACATTATTCAAAGTAAGGTCCTTGCTTAAGATCATCTTCAGTACCACTTTTCTTTGGCTCATGATGTCCGAGATTGCTAAGTTCCCCATGAACAGTTTGTCTCTAGTGACTTTTTTGAAGTTGTGGAGTGGCTCCTTGTTGCAGCACAAATGTCTGGTGGCTCTAATATCGATCCACCATTGTCGTGGGTTTGAACCGATCAGGTACAGTTCTAAGACTACTGTGTAGAGGTCATCCATTTCTGGTCTCTCGTTCAGGTTGACCTCCTGCTTTTTCTTCGGCTTTCTGTACTCCAAATATTTGTGACCACTCGGTCACAGTTGAAACACTTCCCAGAGAACTTCTTCTCGTTGATGCCTCCTCTGGGTCCCATCTTGGAAGATTTGGGGTTCTTCTATTTCGAACTGTGACCGTGCTTGATCACATTGGCTTTCACAGTAGCCCTGAACAACTTTCTTTCTGAACTCTTATTGTCTTCTTCAATGCGAAGTCTAACAATAAGTCCCTCCACATTCATCTCCTTCCGCTTGTGCTTCAGGTAGTTCTTGAAGTCCTTACATCCGGGAGGTAGCTTCTTAATGATAGTAGCCACCTAGAAGGTTTCACTAAGAACCATCCCTTTTGAGTGGATCTTGTGCAAGATCACCTGAAGCTCCTGGACTTGGATGATCACCGTCTTGGAGTCAACCATCTTGTACTCCCGGAATCGGCCCATGATGAACTTCTTAGCCCTTGCATCCTCCATCTTGTACTTCTTGTCCATGGACTCTCACAGCTCCTTAGCCATTCTTTTCATGCTATATACAACGTACAACAAGTCGACAAGGCAGTTGAGGATGAAGTTACGGCAAAGGAACTTAGAATGAGTTCATGCCTCCACTGCACTAATGGTCTGTGCATCAGCATCCTCAACACACTTGGGAGGGTCCTCGGTTAAGAACCGAGCCAGATTGAGCGTGGTCAAGTAGAAGATCATCTTCTACTGCCACCTCTTGAAGTTCAGTCCACTGAACTTCTCTCACTTTTCCCTGTAATTGATTGACACACTTCTACTCGGGGAGGAGGGAGCCTTTATGTGTTGAGTTTGTTGCATCTCAACACTCAATTCTATGGCCATCTCAACATAATCGACTCTGTTTCAAGATTGTTGGATGAACAATCTGCCAGAGATATTAAAGAACTAGCTGAATTTAAATATACCGAATTAAATTCACTTATCTGTTAAAATACTTAAGCTGATAATCTCAGATTTCCAGTAGGGGCTGGTTTCTACTAATTGCTGAGTGCAGATCAAGCTCCGAGTTCGAGCAGTAAAATTCGAGTGGATTGAAGGGTCGGGCGGGCAAGCAGTACATTGGTCGATCGGGCAGACAGGTCGAGCGGGCAGTTAGACTAAGCGAGCAATTAGCCTTACAGTGGACGACAGGGTGGCCTAAAGATAGAGAGGCCGAGCGGTCCAAGCGAGCGGCCGGGCGAGTATACCGAGCCAGCTGCAATCGGACGGGCGAAGCAACTGAGTGAACAGAGGGCCGAGCGATCGAATGACTGAGCTAGTGAACGGCCGGACAGGCATGTAACCAACCAGACGAAAAGGCTGACCGAGTTGGAGGCCGAGTGGTCGAACGACTGGGCGAGTGAACGAGCGGCCGAGCGAACTAGGCGTGCGACCGAGCGAATTGGGCGAGCTAGCAGTCCGAACGGATAAAGTGCATGGCTGGTCGGGCGGGTGAAGTGAATGTCCGGGCATGAGACCTTCCGGGCGAGCGAGTGTTCAGCCGAGCGGACTAAACGAGCGGCCGAGCAAGAGGACTTATGGCTGAGCGAACCGAGGCATATGATGAACACAGTTTCATTGAAACAAATTCGCCTCACATCCGGTTGTGCTTCGAGGCTTTCTCGGGTCATCTGTTTCCCAGGATACAATAGCTAACCATGATTCCCAACAAGCACTGGTGGTTACGGCAAGTGGTACCTAACTGTTATCACGAGTACTCCGTCGAGCAAGAGTTGCACGACAGATGAGGAGAGGAATGGAGGTGGAGAGCTTCTGCTTGTGTGTGTATGTTGCCTGTGATCGTAGCCTCCTTAAATAAGCAGCAAGAAGATATATATGGCAAAATATTGATTGTTCCACTTGACAAATTTTACCTCGACCGATCGGGCATTCGACGAGCGTAAGTCGTGCTCGCACACAGTTTCCTTGAAACAAATTCGCCCCACATCCGGTTGTGCTTCGAGGCTTTCTTGGGTCATCTGTTTTCCAGGATACATCAGCTAATCGTGATTCCCACCAAGCACTGGCGGTCACGACAAGTGGTACTTGACTGTTATCACGGGTACTCCGTCGAGCAAGAGTTGCACGACAGATGAGAGGAACGGAGGTGAAGAGCTTCTGCTTGTGTGTGTATATTGCTTGTGATCGTAGCCTCCTTAAATAAGTAGCAAAAAGATATATGTGGCAAACATTGATTGTTCCACTTGACAAATTTTACCTCGACCGATCGGGCATTCGACGAGCGTAAGTCATGATCGCACACAAGTCAACATGGGTCAGTAATCCGGGCCTTGAATTTGCACCCCTGCACATCCACACATGAGAGAAAGTCTCTCCCTATGCATTTGTTCACATCATTAATGCATGTGAATCAATATAAACAAACTTATATAGCATGAAACTCTCAATGTGGGACTAAAGTCTCATTCACAATGAAACTTCTATTCTCTTCCACCTCTTCTCCATTCATACATATCTAACATACTCTTCATCACATCTAGCTGCTACTTCATTTTTGTTTCTGTTTGTTAATATTTTGTTAAGCCACACTCCAAATAGACAAAATTTTTCAATCAAGTTATACCTCTCTTACAGTTTCTCTTGCATTCCATTCTTGTTTGTTAAAAAAAGAATAATATATTTGTACAAGCTTTCTCCATCTTAAAAAAGAAAAAAAATTTCAATTAATTTATTCAAAGAATAACTCACAGATAAGTGGCCATGAAGCAGGGGTTTAGGATTCCAAACATATAAAATAGTGGAGTAAGAATTGTGTTTAGATTTGTTAGTTTTTTTATTTATATATATTAACATATTATTTTTAAGGTATTGCATGTCTAAGAACAAAAAAAAAAATTGAATTTACAAGTTGCACCTATTCATCCCCTCTTTTGGATGCATGATGATCTTAACAATTAACCAAATAATAAAAATAGTGAAATCACTCTTTAAAAAAACACATTACAAAGATCACCTTTACAAGTAAAGGAGATAAATAAAATATATCTATTTATGCTATTCATGTAGCAAAAAAACAAAAAATGATTCACTCAACCCTCTCATATGTAAATGTAGATAAGGTAGGTTAAATGACTATTTTTTTGCTCGATTGTAGTTGATTCAAATTATCTTAAGTCAATTGAAATGCATATATGAATGCTTCTGAACTAATGATTAGTTGCTAGTTAACTCAAACTCCATTCTAGTCTACTATTATAAAAAAAAAGTTAAATTAATTCAATCGAATCAAATGATAAAGACAATAGCTTTATTAGCTAATGACTAGTTTAATTTGTCAATTAACCCAAGACATCTCTAATATACTATTTAAACGTCTCAGTTAGAATATCAAGCTTATCCTAAGGATAGTTTGTCATTCAATTGAAAACTTATTCAGTCGAATTAGCCCAATAAAGAGTATCCTATTTCGAAATAATTGATTAGCTAGACAACTCAATAACTTTGTTTAATTGAGTCCTTCCTCCAATCAACTACAGTCAAAATAAAATCTTTTTATTTCCAAACAAAATATTTACAATCGACTTCTTATAGACTTAATACTTTTAATTGAAAACAATCTCTAGTTAACTAAATATGCCCAAAAATTGTAATTAATTCAAAATAGAGTTGGAACATCAACAATAAGCTAAAAATCTAAAATAAAAATAAAAATTATTTTAGAATTTATGCTCTGTTTACTCGGAAATATAGAAGAGAAAGAAATAAAAAATGGGAGAAAAAATATGGTGGCAAAAGATGATTATCCCTAGTGCTTATGTTACTTCGTCCCAAGACTAATACGGAGGAGGTAAATTACGGGTGACTATTAGCCTAATTTACCTCGACTATGTTGAAATTCGAACTCCAGACTTCATTGTGGCAGCACCTCATGCGCTACCCACTAGACCATTCTAAAGGGACGAAAAAAATCAACTTGCGTTGAAGGCACACACGATTATCGCTCATGGCTACACACAGGGCCTATTTGAGGTGACTTGGCGTGTGGATTTAGGGTGCGCAGGTAACTTCGCACAAGGGTTGTTGCCTATGAGCTACAAAGGCCGTGCACTGGGCCATCGCTAATAGCCGTGTGAGGTTAGCTCGCAGCCGCATGAGGGGTGTTCATAGTAGCGAATGAGGGGTGTCTGCAATTACCCATAAGGTCAACACGGAGGAGGTAAGTCACGGGTGACTACTAGCTTTTATAATAGTGACTAATGCATAAGGGAGGCATTTACCTTGGCTATGCCTAGATTCGAACCTCAGACCTCATGATAACAACACCTCATGTACTAGCTACTAGACCATCTCGAGAGGAAAAAAATCAACTTACGTTGATGGCACACACAACTATTGCTCATGGCTACACGCAGGGCCTACTCAATAGAGCCGTCAATTTAGGTTGGGATCATCGGGGGTTGGCCTGTCGCGCCAAACAATTTAAGCGGGCTGGGTTAAAATTTTATCAACTCAAATCCGCCATGGGTCGACCCGCCTAGGCCCGCGACCCGTGTAGATCGGTCTGCGATGGGCTTGGGTTGATCCGCGGGTTGAGAAACATGTGTAAGCTAAGTTTTTTTATCAATTTATTATTTTTTTTATAATTTTGAAATAAAAATAATACTATCTATCCCACATAACTACTCGTTTGTATTCATTTATATTTTAAAAATTTTAAATACATATTTATGGATATATTTGGTTGATGAAACATTTCCGAAGTAAAACGTTGAAAATATAAAATATTTTTTTTTTAAATGATGGGCCACAGGTTGGCCCACCAAATCCATAACTCTCCTTAGATGGGGTTGGGTTGGAAATTTCTCAATCCGTCAAGTTGACGAGTCGGTCCTCTCCACTCCATCATGAATTGATCCGTTTGACAACTCTATTACTCAAGGTGACTTAGCATGTGTATTTAGGGTGCGCAGGTAACTTCACGCAAGGGTTGCTACTTGTGAGCCGCGAAGGTCGTGCACTGGGCCGTATCGAAGGAGAGGTGTTCACAATTGCCAAGAGAAGAACTAGGAAAGAAAGTGATTTTCCATATTTTGATGGATAAAAAAATATACTACCAAATTATACGTGGATGGAATCTCAATTCTGGCTGATTAAGTAAATAATATAAAGAAATATAATTAGAAAAAAAATTATATTTAGGTTGGAATGTCTACTCAATAGAGTCGTCAATTTAGGTTGGGACCGACGGGTTGACCTGTCCCGACAAACAATTTAAGCAGGGTGGGTTGAAATTTTATCAACCCAAGCCCGCTACGTGCCGACCCACCTAGGCTCACGACCCATGCAGATCGGCCTGTTATGGGCTTGGGTTAACCCGCGGGTTGAGAAACATGTGTAAGCTAAGTTTTTTTTGTTAATTTATTATTTTTTTTATAATTTTGAAATAAAAATAATACTATCTATCTCACATAACTACTCGTTTGTTCATTTATATTTTAAATACATGTTTATGGATATATTTGGTTGATGAAACATTTTCGAAGTAAAACGTTGAAAATATAAAATATTTTTTAATTTTTTTTTAAAAAAATGATGGGCTCACGGGTTAGCCCGCCAAACCCACAACTCTCCTTAGATGGGGTTGGATTGAAAATTTCTCAATCCGTCAAGTTGACAGGTCGGTCCATCCCACTCCATCATAAATTGGTCCGTTTGACAACTCTATTACTCAAGGTGACTTGGCATGTGTATTTAGGGTGCGCAGGTAACTTCACGCAAGAGTTGTTACCCGTGAGCCGCGAAGGCCGTGCACTGAGTCGTATCGAAGGAGAGGTGTTAGAGCTGTCAGACGGGCCAACCCGTGGCGGGGCGGGTCGGCCCGTGGCGGACTAACCATTTGGCGAGGCGGGGTGAGCCAACCCGCCAACTTGGCGGGTTGGGAAATTTCCAACCCAACCCATTCTAAGGCGGGTTGCTGGTTTGGCGGACCAACCCGCGGGCCCATCAAAATTTTTTTAAAAAATTAAAAAATATTTCATATCTTCAACATTTTACTTCGAAATTTTTTTTACAATTAAATGTATACATAAACATATATTTTGAATATAAATGAATACAAACGAATACTTATGTTGGATGAAAAGTACTATTTTTATTTCAAAATTATAACAAAGAAAGATAATAATTGGCCTAAAACTTAACTTATATATGTTTTTCAACCCGTGGGCCAACCCAAGCCCGAGCGGGCCGACCCGCGCGGGTCGCGGGCCTAGGCAGGTCGGCCCACGGCGGACTTAGGTTGATAAAATTCCAATCCAACCCGTTTAAATTATTTGATGGGGCGGGCCAACCCAACGGGCCTAACCCAAATTGATGGCTTCACAATTGCCAAGAGAAGAACTAGGAAAGAAAGTGATTTTCCATATTTTGATGGATAAAAAAATATACTACCAAATTATACGTGGATGGAGTGTCAATTCTTGCTGATTAAGTAAATAATATAAAGAAATATAATTAGAAAAAAATTTCATAATTTTTATTTCCATCTTCCCAATTAAAGAGGCTGAGGGTTTAATATAAAATAAAATTATGTTAAATATAGAGGTAGTATTTTTAATTGAGTAGTATTAAAAAAAATAATTTATTTTAATATATTAGGAAATGTTGTAATAATACTAGAATAAAAATATTTTAAAAATGGAAAATAAGTCGAGGCTATATATATATTTATATTTTTATCCTTATAATTTATTTATTTATTTATTTTAAAAAATGATATTTAAGGATAGACATTTCCTGAGATTCTTTACATATAATCATTTTTAAAATACCTTTTTTTAAATTAATAAAGAGTATCCTATTTCGAAATAATTGATTGGCTAGACAACTCAATAACTTTGTTTAATTGAGTCCTTCCTCCAATCAACTATAGTCAAAATAAAGTCTTTTTATTTCCAAACAAAATATTTACGATCGACTTCTTAGTAGACTTAATACTTTTAATTGAAAATAATCTCTAGTTAACTAAATATGCCCACAAATTGTAATTAATTCAAAATAGAGTTGGAACATCAACAATAAGCTAAAAATCTAAAATAAAAATAATAATTATTTTAGAATTTATGCTCTGTTTACTTGGAAATATAGAAGAGAAAGAAATCAAAAATAGGGGAAAAAATATGGTGACAAAAGACGATTATCCCTAGTGCTTATGTTACTTCATCCCAAGACTAATACGGAGGAGGTAAATCGCGGGTGATTATTAGCCTCATTTACCTCGACTATGTTGAAATTCGAACTCCAGACTTCATTGTGGCAGCACTTCATGCGCTACCCACTAGACCGTTCTAAAGGGACGAAAAAAATCAACTTGCGTTGAAGGCACACACGATTATCGCTCATGGCTACACATAGGGCCTATTTGAGGTGACTTGGCGTGTGGATTTAGGGTGCGCAGGTAACTTCGCACAAGGGTTGTTGCCTATGAGCTACGAAGGCCGTGCACTGGGCCATCGCTAACAGCCGTGTGAGGTTAGCTCGCAGCCGCATGAGGGGTGTTCATAGTAGCAAATGAGGGGTGTCTGTAATTGCCCATAAGGTCAACACGGAGGAGGTAAGTCACGGGTGATTACTAGCTTTTAGAATAGTGACTGATGCATAAGGGAGACATTTACCTTGGCTATGCTTAGATTCGAACCTCAGACCTCATGATAACAACACCTCATGCACTAGCTACTAGACCATCCCGAGAGGAAAAAAAAATCAACTTACGTTGATGGCACACACAACTATTGCTCATGGCTACACGCAGGGCCTACTCAATAGAGCCGTCAATTTATGTTGGGATCGTCGGGGTTGGCCTGTCCCGCCAAACAATTTAAGCGGGCTAGGTTAAAATTTTATCAACCCAAGTTCGTCATGGGCCGACCCGCCTAGGCCCACGACCCGTGTAGATCGGTCCGCAATGGGCTTGGGTTGATCCGCGGGTTGAGAAACATGTGTAAGCTAAGTTTTTTGTCAATTTATTATTTTTTTATAATTTTGAAATAAAAATAATACTATCTATCCCACATAACTACTCGTTTGTGTTCATTTATATTTTAAAAATTTTAAATACATATTTATGGATATATTTAGTTGATGAAACATTTCCGAAGTAAAACGTTGAAAATATATATATTTTTTATTTTTTATTTTTTTTAAATGATGGGCAACTAGTTGGCCCACCAAATCCACAACTCTCCTTAGATGGGGTTGGGTTGGAAATTTCTCAATCCGTCAAGTTGACGGGTCGATCCTCCCCACTCCATCATGAATTGATCCATTTGACAACTCTATTACTCAAGGTGACTTAGCGTGTGTATGTAGGGTGCGTAGGTAACATCACGCAAGGGTTGTTACTTGTGAGCCGCGAAGGCCGTGCGCTGGGCCATATCGAAGGAGAGGCGTTCACAATTGCCAAGAGAAGGACTAGGAAAGAAAGTGATTTTTCATATTTTGATGGATAGAAAAATATACTACCAAACTATACGTGGATGGAATGTCAATTCTTGCTGATTAAGTAAATAATATAAAGAAATATAATTAGAAAAAAATTTCATAATTTTTATTTCCATCTTCCCAATTAAAGAGGCTGAGGGTTTAATATAAAATAAAATTATGTTAAATATAAAGGTAGTACTTTTAATTGAGTAGCATTAAAAAAATAATTTATTTTAATATATTAGGAAATGTTGTAATAATACTATAACAAAAATATTTTTAAAATGGAAAATAAGTCGAGGCTATATATATATATTTATATTTTTATCCTTGTAATTTATTTATTTATTTATATTTTTAAAAAAATGATATTTAAGGATAGACATTTCCTGAGATTCTTTACATATAATCATTTTTAAAATACCTTAAATTAAATTAATTTCTCTAATTTTCATAAACAGCCGTCGTCACGCCCATCGTTCCTCGTCCTTCCCCGGCAAGCACTCCGACGCCACCCAACTACGCACTCAACACTCGCGCTCCTCCCCGTCGCCGCCGTGATCAATCAAGCGCGAAGGTCGCACACGACGCCACTTGGATCTCTCCCTTTCTCTTCCTCCAGCAAAAGGACGCTGCGGATTCCATCCGCCTTCTCTCATCGCGCGCGTTCAATCGCGAGCGCTTCGGGATTCGCCTCTCTCTTTCTGTCTCTCTCTCCGCCTAATTCCGCTACAGAGGCCGAAGGGTGACGCTGCTAATATATTTATACGCCAGAGCTTTAGCTTTTTGCAGCAAAGCAGAAGTTTGACCGGAGTAAATTAATCCCCTTTTTCTTTTCTTTGTAGAAACAGAGCAATGATGCATTCACTGCGCGCATTTATTTAATTCTCTGGTTTTATGCTTGCCATAATTTCTTTTCCTGTGTTAACCCAAACATGCAGTTAATAATCTCCCGAATTCAATGGAATTTAATGGATGAGTAAAGATTATCCTGCCACTGCCAGTTGCCCATCGCTTTTCCTTCCTAATTTTGGAAAACATATCTCTGCTAAATTCCTCAGGCTCTTCACTGCTCTGTGGCAGGTTCCATCTTTGGCTCTTTGGAAGCAGGTTTTGAAATAGGAGAGGCAGAGGGAGGCAAGGAGCGAGCGAGCTTGCGAGCGAGAAGATCACTCTGTTTCATACGTAGCAGTGTATATTTATGCATGGAAGGTAGGGAGGGTGTTGTGGTGGCAGAGTACGAGGGAGGGGGAGGAAGTGGAAGTGGAAGAGGAGCACAGGATGCTGTGCAAGGAGGATGGGAAGTCACGCCGGCGGCGCCACCGGAAGGGGCTGGCTTTACTATTGAACTGGTTGGAAGCGGAAGTGGCGGCGGCGAAGGCAGCGAGGGAGACCCCGCGGCGGCGAAGAAGAGGGGAAGACCCAGAAAGTACGGCCCCGAAAGCTTGGCTTTGGTGCCGTCTCCCACAGCTGCGTCTGCCTCCCCGTTCTCCCCTGGCTCTGGTTCCTCTGACGGAAGACGGGGTAGAGGGCGGCCACGCGGCACAGGCAGCCGCCAACTCCTTGCGGCTCTCGGTAACAAACAAACCCCCCCAATTGCTTGTTCCCTTGATTTCCTCCTCTCACATTTTTGTTTCTTGTTGGTTTTTGGAGGAGAATGCTTTACTTTCTCAGCTGGAGGGGGCTTTACACCCCATGTCGTCACCATTGCTACAGGGGAGGTAATACATGCCCATTTCGGCATGACCTTCATGGTGTTCTTCCCCTGTTTCTCTGTTTGTGTTAAGCAAATGTTCTTGCAGGATGTTGTTGGAAGAATTCGTTCCTTCTCGGAAAAGGGTCCACGGGCTGTTTGTATACTCTCTGCAAATGGATCTATCTCCAATGCTACCCTGCACCAGCCGGGTTCTTCCGGCGGTACCTTGACATATGAGGTACCTTGCTTCGTCCTCCTCGATCCATTTACACATTTCTATAAACACATGCTGGTGATGTTCTTAAAAGTCTACCTTGCTTCATTCTTGGTTCATACTCAATCTCATACTCAATCTTGCTTTGTTTACATAATTTTATGAACAACAAGTTTAACTTTGCCTCTGGTGATTTGGTTATGGTAGATTGCTTTGTTCTTGGTTAAGTTAGAGAGTTCTCAAGTCTGCACAGAATTTGCCCTTTAATTGATTTATTAATCAAATATGGTTCATAACTCATGCATCATAATCAGATATGCGTCACCGATCATACTGGATCACATGTTGCTATTCCCTTCAAATTCAAATATAGGATTTGAAACCTCGATACCTTTGCTGAATAAGAGATCTATCAGGCTTGTATAGTAACTAATATGTCTAAGCGTTACTGAATCAACACGAGCAACAAAAGCTTTGATACTGTACTCACTAATATGTCTCAAGTGTTATGAAATCTACATAAGTATTAAATGGGGGAATGACCAACTTGTTACCATGTTATACTAACGTCCTTCGGCCGTTGAAAAGTTAAAGCCTTTTAGTAGATTGATATGTTACTTAGACTTGGGTTCGACTGTTCGTTATGGTTAGGGATTGCTTTACATGTAATCAACTAGATTCTCGAGTGCCCTAGTGCCATTGGGATAGATAAAGAGTCCAAGTATTAGAATTTTATAAATTTCTTCACCAACATTGACTTGTTTTGTGGGTGCTTATTGGATGGGTTTAGAATTTGTTTGTGCTGAAACTCCTTGCCCAATTTAGGGATTTGGCGTAGAAGAATAGTCATTCAATTTTGTTTTCAATCGAGTTTGGTGTTTGTTCTAAACTTGATTATACAAATGTGCAGGGTCGATTTGAGATCCTTTCTTTGTCTGGGTCATTCTCAACCACTGCTACTCAGGGTGTGCGGAATAGGACTGGTTTGATAAGTGTATCGCTCGCTGGGCCTGATGGCCGTGTCATTGGCGGAGGAGTTGCTGGTTTGTTGCTCGCTGCTAGTCCAATTCAAGTAAGGAATATTGCTCTCGTTGCTTCTAAACATGCATTATCAGTTATGTGTGTAATTTATGAGCTCTATAACGTCTTGCATGGCCTATCTAAAATTATATATATGGCGTAAGAAGAAATTATAGTCGTAGATACAACTCTTGTTATGCTTCCTAATACACAACCATCATCTTAAAATTTGACACTTTGGCATTTGCATCGATTGCACTTCTCTAAAACTATGTATCAAACATTTCTTTCTAGACTAAAGAATGTCAAAACTCTTAGCCTTTGTTTTCATTTTCATGCCAAAACGAACGACCACAATTTTAAGCCTTCAAAATTAATATCAGACACAATTTTAGGCTTGCAGAGCTTTTAGAGGCCATTTCACATAATGTTCTTATTAGTTGAAGTATACAATTTTTATTTGAGTGGTGAAGTCTTTGCTAGTTTTGTGCTTATATCAGGAATTAGTAGTATCTCATAGTCATGTGTATAATTTGGAATGTACCGAGAAAATATGACATTAAGAAGAATAGGGTTGTTGAATACATCTTCTCTATTAGATTTATATCCCTCATTGATTTACTTATAAGAAATAGTGCTCGACTAAAGAAGCCCATTTGACCAATCCATCACATCGCTAAATGATAGAGTCTCAACCTAAATATGATTCAACTGATGAGAAAAAAAATCTCAACACTTTCTGCAAACTGAGAAGAAGATGGACAATGATTAAGCCACTACAAACAAAAGAGGTTTCTGTGGTTCATGATAATATGCAACTACGCCCCATGGGAAAGGAAGAAGATTTCACTATTCAACACTCCTAAATAGCACAAGCTAGTATAAGTTCTCCCCAATAGTAATGTTTGCTAGAAAAGCAAAACGTTATCACCCGACTCAACAAGATTGGAGACCAAAAAGTTCTAAGAAAGCCACGAGGAGATGCCTAAGAGTAGTCTTCACTCTTCTTTCTTTTCTTCCCAAGAATTTCTCTTACAAGATTAGAATTCCTTAGCTCATAAAAACACCAGAAGGCCTTCTAAATTCCCTTAATTCAAGTAGCTCGCATATTCCATATATCCTCATTTCCGACAAGAAATGACTTAATTCATGTTGGATTAACATTTGATGCAGTAAAACTACTTAGTAGGTCTTTATGGGTCTATAATTGCAAGAACTCAATTCATGGTGATTTTGAATCACCATTCCAACAATAGTTGTATTACTTCATATGCCATTAAACTTGTGTAAAATGGGTTGAACCAGGTAACTTAGAGTTTAACTTAATGGAAAAACAATCAACTATTATAAGCCTATAAATTCCCAACCCTTTTTCCATTTGGGCAATTGATATTATAGTTTTGTTATCACAATAAAAGAAATACATATTAATGTGCTAAAAATGATCTAGTTTTTGAAGTTTTTTTGTAAAATATAACCCATAGGGAACATTAAACAATTAAGACTTTAAGGGTCTATCAAATTATGATTGGGATTTTACCATTCTAGAGACATGTAACCTCAAGTAAGCCCTTCTTCCCATGGTTTAGACTCACCACTTTGGTACTAGAGCAGCTTCATGGGCACAACCATTGTGAAAATCAAGGATTTTGCTAAAAAGTGCTAGAGAACACTCATAGTACATCCACACTCGATAATATGTAAGAAAGAGATCATCATTGCAGATACAATTCATTATAAAGGAAATACAAAAGGTAGCATTTGGTAGTACATAACAAGGATTGGGGTGTCGATCCGTGCCGCTTGAAACGGGCAGTTTTACCGTTCTTGAACAGTAGCATTGATACCCTTTTTGCATGGACACCGAAGAAGCCGCGAGGAGGAAGCGGCCTCATAGGGGCCTCAATGAGGTTGCTGCAACCTCCGTACGACCTCGCGGCAACTTTACAGAGTCCTCGCTAGGCCACGAGATCGTTGCTACCTCATGGAGGCCTCCGCGAAGTTGCAAGGACATGACGACCTCGCTTGGACATAACGTAAGTTTTTTTTTTAAAATTTTTTTTTTGAGGTTTAGTTTTTTATTTTATCATTTTAGGATATTTATAGGGTTGAGTTTAGGATTTAGGGAAGTTAATTTTTTCTTCTTCTAGTAATTGTTTTCTCTCTTTCATCCATTTCTTTTCCTCCTCCATTCGCTTACAAAATAAACAACAAAAAATAAGAACTAAGGAAAAATCTCTTTAAGGATGAAGGTGGAGATGAAGTATTACAAAAAGTTTCTATAGCAATCAAATACTAATGAAAATATTTTTTAATTAATATATTTTATATTTAAAAAAAAAACATAGAGGAATTAGGATTGTCATTAATTAATACATGCTTAGTAGGTTGAGGTTTATATGAAGGCAACATAAAATTAGGATCGTCATTAAAATTGGAAGGAGAGTCTGTTAGAGAAATAAAGCCCAATAAATAAACATGTAAGCAAATGAGAAGGATAAGTGTAGGTATTCCAACATCTCATGTCCATACATCTTCAAAGTGTGTCAAACTCTTATCTCAAGCTTCTATGTCCACGCCTATAGACAACAAAATTAATGGTATGCCATAAAAAGGGTGTATGCCATCCATAATGACTAGGATCACTTTGCCGAGTAGACAAGAGCTCTATGATCTCCATCTACAATTAACCATCTCTATACCCAATCGTCATGGACCACAATATCTCTAGTTGCATGATCTCTAGCTAAGTGACACCCAAGCATCACTAACTCACAACATAACTAGTGTATATGACCTTCAGTTAGGTAGATATTATAACTGCTTCATGTCGCAAGGTCTCATAGTAGTCGTATGATCTTCGGTTAGGTATGACGACTTCAATTGCCACTCACCTAATCTTAGTGCCCTAAAGTCTCTCTCTTTGTAAGCTCTTAGCTTGGAGAACTAACCATTCTCGGTGCATGGCTCTTGACATGCTCTAACTTATTTCAAGTTATAGCTGTGATAGACATACTACCAAGTTTTCTAGTTGGTGTACATGCTTCTTGTGGTCATCACAAGGTAAAATTGACGCTGAAGAATTCTTTGCTTCCTTGATAACAATAAGATAATAGCAAAATTATGTTTCAATAACAAATCTTATTGTTTCATTAGTAATTTGAGCCTCGAATAATGCTTTGATATCACCGCTAAATAAAATGCTTAATCATGATAAATGAGTTATATCCATAAGGAATCTAAAAGTTAGGGGTTCAGCTAGGGCCTTCTAGATGCTCTAAATTCAAGGCTATTACAATACTTAGGATCTAAATACCAGAATATGATAATCACCATGATCATGGCTTAGCGACATGTTCTCTCAGTAGGTTACATGCGAAACTCTCTCTTTCATTTTGTACAAACACCCATCTACGACATCAGGTTCAACACACACACACATTTCATACAACAAGTTGATTACTTATGGAGGAAATATCATGTTGCACTTTACACTTTGGTGGTAGAAACTTCCTTATAGTAATAGCTGAACAACTAAAATTCTGTTTTTGTTTGACCCGTTCCATTTCCCTATTCTAGGCTTGCTTGATTATGTAAGTTATCGGACAGAATTATTTAATCTAGTAACTAGATTTTTTTTCCAAAGAAAAATTGCAGTCTAAACTGATCTCTTTAATGATTTATATCCAGATGATTGTTGGAAGCTTCAAACCAAACACTTTCAAGAATCAACAGGCAAAACCCAGCCAGCCAGCAGAACTTGCAACCTTTCCAGTGATTACAAGTTTAACCGCTGCAAGGCCTATTTCGCAGGCCAACCCCGATGATGACTGCGAGACACCCACCTCATCCTTACATGGACAAAACCGCTCCGAGAACAGTGTGCGCGATCCCATTCTGAGCACTATTCTCCATCAGACCAGCAGTTGGCATGGTCTGCAATCCCCAGACCACAAGCCTTCCCCAGATATTAACATACGTCTACATGGAGAATAGGGCTAAGCTACTTTGGCACTATCACACTCTTCTAACATGATCGATAAGTGACTTATTTTCTCAGATGCTAGGTTAGGGAAAGCTCAGCAGGTTGCTGTCACTCCCAAATGATTGTGATTGTTTTACATGTGGAAGCTTGAGGATACTCGCATTTGTTTGGGGATTTCGTTTGGCTGTAAGCTGTACTCCTGATTGATTATTTTGAATTTTGTGTTGTTTCTTCATGTTTACCTATATCTCAATCTGTTGAACATCACCTTCTTGTGATATTCTATGTCATTGTAACTCCTTTGCAAACATCACATAGCAATCCAAAGTATTCATACCACATCAACTTTAACAAACATGAAGTGATATCCACCAATAGTTGTTTGGTCTAGTGGTAAATAAGTTAGATTTGATGAATTCCCCGCTAATATATGAGTATTTGAATTCAAAATATCCATATATAAAATATGTACAAAAAGAAAAGAATACATAAAACTCTTGCTCGAAGAAAAATGGCTTAAGTGAATCTACAATGGACTGGGTCAACAATACAACAATAAAAGAAGATGAGGTAGATTCATAAAGACTTTATAATTTGCTTTGGGAGCAATGAGGGAGGGCATTACAAGAATAGATGTTCACATAGCAAGAAAGAGGCAAGGAAGGTAAATCCTCAATTTGGTGATTTGAAATATTTTTCTACTAACTTGAGTTGTAGGATTGTGGAAGCAAAGAAGAATAAGAACCATATCATTTGATTCACATGCCGGGAGAGAAGTCACTATAGTACCAAATAACTAAAGAAGAAGGTAGTGAAGGAGAGGAAGGAGTCGAAGAAATTTGGAGGGATCGAATCAAGAAGGAGGTCCAAAGGTGAAAGAGAAGATATCTCCTAATTTGATTTTCAATTCAAATTTTAAATTCAAGCATAGGAGTAATTTTTATATTCTATTACCTATATATAATTTTGATTTTAAATATCATGATAGAACTAGGATTAGCTTTCATGATAACTTTAGAAAAAAAAATCACAATATAACTACTTAGGGATAGGAAAGTAGAGAAAAATTTAGGCAAACAATCCAAGAAGGGTAAGCACAAGCCTAAAAGTAGGAATGTCAAAGGGAGGTAAGCACAAGCCTGTGAAACCAGCCCCTAGTTTCGTAGAGGCTCCCCCGGTATAGGGGTTTGGGTGCCCCACTCTACCGCTCTCTCCAGGTACTCGAACACAGTCTGGGCACCCGGAGCACCCTATATAAGGCGCAATGGGGACGCCCCTTCTCCTCACCCTCTTCAATTGTCTTTTTTGCAACGAGTTCCACATAACTTGTTAACGTAGAAAAATTAAAAACAAGTAGAAAAATTAAAATTTTCTTCTACTCTTTAAAATTTTAAACTTTCTTCCTCTAATTCTCGAGCCGCGTTGCTGGAGTTCAACCAAGGTCGTTAGTTCTTTTATAAATATTCACAATGCATCAATAATATTTTAAACTTAAATTTGATTTTTGTCTCTTTAATTTAGTATTTTATTTTTATACTTTTTTTTTAGGAAAAGGAAAAATACTGATGTTGGCCTCTCAACTCCTAGTACTGATCCTAGGTTTACAACTGAAGAACTTAGGATTAGATTTTCGTCAATTACATATGTTGCATTGCTTTCTAGATACTTAGATAGGAGTTTCTTTATGCGATCATGCATTCTCTATGTGGAGGTTATTGACTATTATAGTTTGCAACGTTTAGTATATTGTTGTAGTTCCATAAACATAGGTCTTTGTACTAAATTTATAAAATTTAGTTAGAGTTAATGATGTTACCTACTCCACTAGGGTCACTGATACGGATATCACATTATCTCCTACTTTCATTAGAGACTTTTTAGGCTTACGTACCTTAGTATGTCCTTTCTAGTGCTACCCTCTAGGGATCCACCATTTGGTGATCCCTATTCGCATATCATACTCGATATGATATATTCATATTTTTTAGGAGGTCAGCATGTACCGACAGTGACCCAGTTTAGATATGTCACCCTTAGGATTCAAGACTATGTCCTCTATAGGGTCCTAGTCACATTCACTCTGCCTCTGAGTACTAGAGATGTGGTCATGATGCATCCATTTCATTCATTTCTTCTTTATGCATTATGTCATAGGTTAGATATAGATATCAGTTTGCATATCTTTCATACTATCATTTATTCAACAAGTATTACCACTAGCCGGCGGATCCATATGCCTTATTATCATATTTTGACTGCCTACTTAGCATTATTAGGTATTGATGTCACCACAAGTGATGTCAGAGTCCTAAATGAGTTTGACATAGTAGGTGCTAGGAACCTGTCCTTAGTTGGTATCCACATAGATGATCAGGATGTCCTATCCTAGAGGAGAGAGGCCCAGTACCATCGCCACTTGACCCTGCAACCCAGTGATGATGCGTTTAGGTGGTATTTTATTTTGCTGGTATTGTTTAGTTATGGAGACTATTTTGAATGAGAAATTGATTTGTGAGTTAGTCTCTTGTTAAGCAAGGAATATTTTGAGTTAATCTAATTCATGTCTATTAATTCATGATGTGTGCTAAGTATGTTTTAATTTGGTTTTGTAGGCTAAGAGTTGGTCGCATTGTCACACTTGGGTTCATTTAAGTTCAGGTAGCCTGGAAGTTGAACTCAGCTTGCGCTGATCCAGCCATTGTTGCAACTCAACCAAAGCTAGCTATTATTGAACCGGGTTCGAGCAGAGACTTAAAATCCAAACTTTGGCACGATGAACAGTGGCTACGCCACTGTTTACCATGCCAGTTTCTTCTTGAGAGCATGATCGCGGAGCCCCGCTTCACTTCCAGATTTGAGATTTGGATTTCTTCATCTACGGCAAACTTCGAGCTACCAGTGACCATTGCCTGAAGGTTAGAGCTCATCAGGTGGAGTTTCCCTGATCGTGATTTTGTTTCTTGTGTTTTCCTGCCTCGCCGTGGATCAGAGGGAGTTTCCTCTATCTTTGGTTTCCAACCTCCAACGGCGACTATGGTGGAGTTTTCCCGACGTTTCCGATTCCATTCTATCCACCATTTCACCCGCGACTCCTGAATCGATCGAGGCAATTGATTGGATGAGCGAGTACTAGTTACAATACTCTGATTCGTCGTGCATTGAGTTTGTCAGCCTATTGCAAGCTTGAAGGGAGGTACCCAGGAGTTGTTAGCGTCGTCTATATGAGCTGGAAGCTCGGTTTTTCTCCGACGATTGCTTGAAGGGAGGTCTCCAGGAGCATCTTTGTGTCACGACAGAGAGAAGGAGTTTGATCTCGATTTGAGTTGTCGAACATTTTTTTTACCTATGATTTCAATATAAATTGTTTAGATCCAATGATCTGATTACTTTTATTCGCAATTTTGTTCTTCTATGAATTTCTGCATTCAATTTCCTATTTTAGCTACTGAATCTGTTTGAAATCTTTTCTTAAGATCAAAAACATTTGATGTCTGAGCTAGATTTGTTACAATTTGAATTGCTGTTGATTCTAAAATTAGGGATACAAGTTGGAATAGATGTTTCCGAATTTGTTTAGTGTAATTCAATGAGAGCTATTCTGAATTTTAGTGGTCATATTTGTTTTACAACAATTATAGGAACATAACCTATGTTGCAATACTCAATTGATTTGACTTTGATCTCTAAAGTTAACTGAAGAAGATCTTGTTATTGTTTGATTGTGAGTATATTTTTGTTCAGAGTTGTCATGAGTTATCATTCTCTGGTTACACAACTTTCATATATCTATTTTTAGTTTAACCAAAACCAATTTCCTAAATTTTGATAAGAAAATCCAAAAATAGTTTTAAATCTAGAATTTACACAGACAAATTAGTCATCCCTGAAAAAAAAAATACAAGTTGGGACTCCTTACTACAACTCTTCTCTTGAGTTTTAATGTGTTCTCAATCATAAATAATTTGAAGTGTCGCATGACATGCAAAGAAGGCGACACCACCCAACCATCTCTTGATTTTGTAGCCCAGCCTCATCCTGACCTAGCTCCAGGAGAGGAGGCCGAGATACATGCATTCATAGCTGATCTTTTTGGGCAACCCCCGCCTCTAGTCCCTCGTACTTTATATGACCAAGTTACTGGACTTGAGACATCCATGACGAGTCTTCGACAGGATATTTCCAGTCTTAGAGAGGCGGAGCAGACTCGTCATACTGAGTTGATGAATATGTTACGATCTTGAGATTCCGACCCTTCTTCCTCATCTTCTTAGTAGTTTAGTTTTTGGCTGATGTTATTTAGTGTTCACTTTAGGTGTTTTATTTCACTTATTACGTTATGCTGACCATTTCAGTAGTTCATACTGACCTGATGCTATTTGATTTTCACTTTAGTTACTAGATGTTTTAGTTCATTTATCAAATCATGCTTGCATTTTCGGCTGTTTTGTGTTTATTGTTTTCAATAAAGGTATTAGATTCAGGGGGAGAATCAAATTTCAAAACAATTAGAAATCTTTCTTAAAAATTCCTTAATTTTTTTTAATATTCCTTAAATTTTTTAAAAAGTTCACTTAAGAATTTTTTTCCCCACTTACTTTGAAAAAGTGGACTTAGAAATATTTAATCAAAAATGGTAAAGAAATTTTCCCAAATTTGACTTACAAAATACTTTTAAAAATTATTTGACTGAACTTCTTTTCAAAACCTTTCCCTAAGTCTAAAATATATAAACTATTTACTTTCAACTAATTTTTGTATTACTATCTAGCATTACCTTTCTTATGTTTGTATTTCCTTTACTTAATTTTTTTTGGATGAATGCCAAAAGGGGAGGGTAAGAGTTAATATAGAAAAACAATAAACAAATCTGATCACGTAAAATAAATGCAAAACCAACTTAGATCATTTGTTTGTATTTTAATATTGTCTTTCAATATTACTTTTCTAACTTTAACCCGTGTTATCATTGTATCAAAAAGAGGGAGATTATTAGTGTAATTTGCATGAATGATCTAACTCAGGTTTTGATGAATGACAAGTGAATTAAAGTTAGAGTGTTATGTGATCTAAATGCTTTACCAAGTGTGCAGGAGTTGACGGGTCTAAAGGACCTGACACTAGGCTGAAATCCAGCTAGGTCCATGAGACCTGATAGCTAGTGGGAAGTCTAGATAGATCCATGAGACCTGATATCTAGCGGAAAGTCCAGTTGGGTCTGCGAACATGACAACTAGCAAGAAGACCTGATGGGTCAAACGTAAGTTAAGCGACTGTAGTTGGTAAGTAAGAGGTAAGCAACTGGAGGAAAGATCTAGTGAGGACGCGTTCTCGATTGAAAGAACTGTAGACGTCAGTCCAACTTAGGTCTATTTGGGAAACCTAAGTTGAGACCTTGACTAGATCCTGATTTTGGGGGGACAAGATTTAATTACTACTCCTAACTTATTATATTGTGCTAATTCTATTTTGTAAGATAAATATATTTTTATTTGCCTGGACTAACTCTTTTTTGCAGAAAGGAAAAGTGTGAAAAATGGGAGCCAGGGAGCCCGGACTCCGCGCGCCCGGAGCTGGTATGGGGGCCCAAACCAGCTCGTCCGGGTGAGTGCCATAGGCACTTGGGTAGTCCTGGTGCCCCAGAGCTATTCGAGGCGCCCGGACCAGAAAAGTTATCTCGAAGTTGAGTTGGAGCGTAACAACTGGCCGAACCCACGTCAACGGTCCAGGCACTCAGAAGGGGTCCAGGCGTCCGGAACTGGATAAACTTCGCGAATGAAATTTCGACGAGAGATCACCACGTCAGTAACGGTCCAGGCACCCGGAGGGATTCCAGGCACTTGGAATGGACCTATATAAGAGCATTCAACCAGCAACTTCAGCATATCAACTACTATAAGTTTCATTTTTGCGTGCTGCTTCGAAAAAGCTCCGACGACACCGAAAGGCTACTCCAAAGTTCAAAGAACGAGAGATTCCGATTTCCTTTCTATTTGTCGGTAACAACTAATTTCAGTTCTTGTACTCAATATTTGTAACTAATTATTCGAACTGATAATGATTGCTCAACGAAAGCGATAGACGATCGTGTATCTTAAAGTAGGAGTCGTCATAGACTCCGAACCAAGTAAAATCATCTGTGTTAGCATTATTTTTTTACTTTCATTATTCATTGCGTAACCCATTTTAATTCATAATTTTCGACAAATACTATTCACCCCATCTTATCTCATGGTAAACCTATTAGTCCCTTAACATTCTAAGATAAGAATTTGAGATGTGTCAACATGGATACTTTGTACTTCAAAACAACAAAAGGAGATAAGGGTGCTTAGCCAACTAGTTAAGGCATGTCTAAGCCATATAAAATATATAGAGCCAAAATCTATATCCAAACTAGAGCATTTTAGTCCACCTTATAATTTTGGTTTGAATTTAGGCTGCGTTTGGTAGCCTGTAATCTACCTTGTAATGTAATCCAGATTACATTACAAAGTCGATTATTTTGTTTGGTTTGATTTAAAACTTGTAATGTAATGTAATCTGGATTACAAAAGGTAGTGAAGATTTGTAATCTGGATTACAAAGCAAATGCTATGTAATCCGATTACACTACGAGGTCATTGTTTCACCAAAGTTTAAATGCCGAATATACTCTTAGTCTATTGTCGACCGTCGCCCGCCACCGGTCGCCGACCTTCGTCGCCGGCCCCCATCCGCCGCCGCGCGGTCGCCGGCCGCCGCCGCCGCCGGTCGCCGCCGTCGGTCGCCGGCCGCCGGCAATCGGCCACCACCACCGCTGCCAATTGCCGACCGTCGATCGTCGGCCGCTGATCGCCGTCCGCCTCCGCCACCGTTGTCCGCTGGTCGTCGCCCGCTTGCCGTCTCCCATCGCCGCCGATTGGCGAAAACGGTGGCCTGCTGCGGCGACCGACGGTGGCGGCGGCAGCTGGTTGCCGATGGCTGCCGCAAACTCCGGCAGAGGTGTGGCGACCGCCAATAGAGGTCACAGGATATTTTTGTCATTTTATAATAATATGAATTACATTCCTTATAAAAAAATAATGGACACCAAACAAAAGAATGTAATCACCTTTGTAATCAAAGATTACATACATTACATTACCAAACGTAGTAATGTAATCAAGATTACATTATATTACATTACAAATTTGATTACATTACAAGCTAGATTACATTACACCCAACCAAACGTAGCCTTATAGTTTAGTTTAAATTTTAATATATATATATATATATATATATATATATATATACAGTCGTGATATGCTGCGCGCCGCACAGTGCGCGACTGTGCGCGCGCGCAGCATATCCGACTTTTTTTTCCAATTTTTTTTAAAATTTTAATTAAAAAAATCAATAATTATTTATATAAATCCCTAATACATAAATATATCTCCTAAACACATTACAATATTCCATAAATACTTAAATTTATTTCATTTTTAATTTTTCTTTTTACTAAACATTATAACCCAATTGGGAAGTCTAAACCCTAGGGATAAACTCTTAAAAAAAAAATAACATTGATACTATAACCCAAAGCCTGAACCCTAGAGGTAAAATCTAAAAAAAATAGCTTTCATACTATAACCCAAAGTCTGAACCCTAAATAGCTTTGATACTATAACCCAAAGCCTTAATCCTAGAGATAAAATCTAAAAAAAAATAGTTTTGATACTATAACCCAAAGCCTGAACCCTAAAAATAAAATTTTTAAAAAATATTTTAATTATTATTTTTAATTCAAAATTTTAAAATAAATAAAAAAAACACTAAAATTAGTGATATCCTGCGCGCGCGCGCACAGTCGCGCACTGTGCGGGCGCGCAGGATATCAAATTTCTATATATATATATATATAGAAATTTTATGCTGCGGTGCAATTCTTGCGGTTTTGCTGCGGTGCATCATCTCTCTTCTCGTCTTCTTCGCCAACCTCGCCAAACCACCGACTGCCGACCTTCCACTGGACGCCCGGCCACCGTCGGCCGGATCGCGGTCGGAATCCGGCCGTTTCGTGGCCAAAATCTGCCGAAAACGCTAGCAGACACAGCGCTGCCGATTCTGGCCGCGATCCGGCCGGAATCCAGTCGCGATCCTGCCGGAATCCGGTCGCGACCGGATTCCGGCCGGATCGCGGCCAGAATCGGCAGCGCTGTGTCTGCTAGCGTTTTCGGCAGATTTTGCTTGGTTGATCGGTCTGGGGACCGATCAGCCACAGACCGATCAGGAGAGGCCCAGACCGATCAGGTTGGAGCCTGATCGGTCCAGGCCTAGATTTCTTCGCAGGTGCAGATATAAAGACTCGCTGACGATGATGCACCGCAGCAAAACTGCAAGAATTACACCGCAACATAAAATTTCTCTCTATATATATATATATATAATTTCACAAAAGTTAAGAGAAAAAAATTCCAACTTAACTCAATTTAGTAGTCAATAAATCAAATAGATTTTTTTTATACTAGATATCCATGATTAATTTCGACGTAGATGATCTAATCTTACCTACCACTTGCCAAACAAAGGACAATGACTCCTGACATGACGCTCCAGCTTCACCAATAGGTCCATCATAGTTAGCATGCCCTGTGTGATTGAACTCTAGTTGTTTATCTCTTACCACACCATATTAAACATACGACTTGTTAATTTTTCAGGTATTTAAGGATTGAGTCTTTGCTTCGGTGAATTAATAAATAAATTTTTCTTAATATGTGGTTGACCTAAGAACTCTTGGTCGATGGCTACTTGCTGCGAGTGCTTCCAGATTTATCTTAGTGGCCGATGAAAAATTTTCATGGGATTAGGTTGGTCACCACCAGGATTAGTCGGCATAACTAGACACATGGCGCCAAAAACACCAAATAGATGTTGAGTCAAGTAACACCAAACCTAGGACTACCGACCTCGCCTTATGAAAGTTTCTCATTTGCCACTAGGATAGATCGTGAAATGTTCATAGCGGGATGACTTAAAAGCCTAGCATCCCGTGCTTGTATACTCCATTTGAAGTAAAATTCTTATAAATGTATCATAATTGGGGATTAAATTGTCAGTACATAGGTGATAACTTGATACTCTTGCGCTGTATCATAGCCCGTGGGTAAAAATAAAAAAAATTTATTGGGTGGTTAAATTAATTGAACTGATTCAGTAGAAATATATGATCAATATTATTGGATGAGTTAAAGTGGTTACGAAGTAGTTAGATGATTAAGATATCCCTTTAAAATTAAATTTATATATTTTTTTAATAAATTCGTAATGGATATTTATTTTAGTTGTCTCCAAAGAATAAAATCATATAAAAAAATTGTGCTAGCGCAACCAATGCAAGATGGACTATAGTTTTGAAGATTAGATTCCCTCATTTCACATAAAATATATATTTATTTTTAAAAAAGTTTTTCTCAAATAATTTAATATTATTTATAGTTTAGTTTAAATTTTAATATATATATATATATATTAATTTCACAAAAATTAAGAGTAAAAAGTTCCAACTTAACTCAATTTAAGTAGTCAATAAATTAAATAGATTTTTTAATACTAGATATCCATTATTAATTTGGACGTGGACGATCTGATCTGACCGTCCACTTTCCAAACAAATTCCAAAAAGGAAGATGACTCCTGACTTGATGCATGGTGAAGTGTCCCAATAGATTAATCATAATTAGTGTTGAATATGTGTGAATAGAGAAGAGGTATAGGAGGATAGAAGATCTATTATGAATGAAACTTTAGTCTCACATTGAGAATTTCATAGTATGTTGGTTGATTTATATTGATTTACATGCATTAAGGATGTGAATAAATGTACAGGGAGAGGCTTTCTCTCACGTGTGGGTGCGTAGGGGAGGTGTAAATTCAGGGCTCAGATTACACTGAACAATGTTGACTCGTATGCGGACATGACCTGTGCGCATCGAATGTCGAACCGGTCCGGGGTAAAATTTGCCTAAGTGAAACAACCAACATTTTACTGTTGAAGAGTGAAACGGTGGTTGTTTCACTGCTCGGCGAGTAATGATCATTAATTGGCCATTAACGCTGTCGTTGATCTGAGGCCTCGGTCAGCTCGCCCGGTCGGTCTCTTCGACCGCCCGACCAGCCTCTCTGACCACTCGGCCTGTCTGTTCTCCCGATCGGCCTATAGCTAAGCCTGCCTACTCGCCTGGTATGCTCTTTGTCTGGTCGAGCTTGCTCGGTCTTTCGGCAACACAGGCCTGCATCTCAATCGATCTGCTCGTTCGGCAATTTAGTCTGATCTGCCGCTCTTTGCCACATAGCAGAAATCAGCCCCTGCTAGCAGCCTAAGATTATCTGCTCAGGTCATCTCGACTGTAAGTTGAATTTAATTCAGTGTAATTTAAATTCAGCTAATACCCTATAAATCTCCGATAACATATTGTTGCTTCCAACAGTTAGTGTGCCCTGTGTGATTGAACTCTAGTTATTTGTCTCTTAACGCACCACATTAAGTATATGACTTGTTAATTAGTTTTTTTAGACATTTAAGGATTGAGTCTTTACTTCGACGAATTAACGAATGAATTTCTCTTAATATGTAGTTGACCTAAGAACTCTTGGTCGATGGGCGCTTACTGCGAGTGCTTCCAGATTTATTTTAATGACCTATGAAAAACTTTTATGGGGTTAGATCAGTCACCACTAAAATTAGTCGGCATAAATTATACACATGGTGCCAAAAAAGCTAAATAGATGTTGAGTCAGGTAACACCGAACCTAGGGCGACCAACCTTGCCTTATAAAAGTTTCTCGCTGACAACTAAGATAAATCGTGAAATGCTCACAGTGGGGTAACTTAGAAGCCTAGCATCCCGTGCTTGCATACTCCATTTGGAAGAAAATTCTTACAAAAGCAGTGTAGTTGAGGATTAAATCACGAGTGTTTAGATGATAATTTCACACTCTTCCGCTACATCGTACCTTGGGGAAAAAAATAAATTATTAGGTGGTTAAATTAATTGAACTAATTCAGTAGAAATGTAGAATCAATATTATTGGATTAGTTAAAGTGGTTACGAAGTAGTTAGATGATTAAGATATTCACTAGACTAAGCAGGCAAGAATGTCTAGCCCTTTAAAATTAAATTTATATATTTTTTAATAAAATCGTAATGGACATTTATTTTAGCTGTCTCCAAAGAATAAAATCATATAAAAAAAACATTGTGCTACGCAACCAATGCAAGATAAACTCTAGTTTTGAAGATTAGATTCCCTCGTTTCACATAAAATATATATATTTATTTTTAAAAAGGTTTTTCTCAAATAATTTAATATTATTTAACGTATCCTAGAGTTATAAGCAAAGAAAAATCAAAATATTAAAAGAAAATACAAGTTGATTCTTTTTGTTTTTTTTTTTGAAAAAAAATGCATTTGATTGTAAAATTATTTTTCTTTAAAAAATTTACTTTTTTAAAAAAAAAAATCAAACTTAAGAAATTCAAGTAGGCATGTGAGAGGCTCAAATTAATATTCATTCTCCCATCATTGCAAGAACAGCAACAAATTAATTAATTAATTAATTAATTATAGCAGTAGAATCTTTCCATACATGAACGCATCTGAAAATCTTTACCGCCAGCTCCAATTCGCGTTTTCTTGCTAATTATAGCAAGCAATCCATGAAACTTAACCACGAGGGGCGCATCTTCGATTCCTCCTCGGCTTGCTTCGAGCAAGAAGCCGTCGCCGTCGCCGCCGACCCGGAGCCGGAGGAGGAGGAGGAGTTCGATTTCTCTGTTTCTGGCTTAAGACAGAGGAAGAAGTTTCTCGATCCTAAATTGATGAGCTTTTCTTCAGGATTCAGACCTGATAATTCGATTAGATCCAATGAGAAATCGAAACGAATGGATCGAGCTGAATTTGACGATCGATCGAGGTTTAATTTTAATTTTTTCCCTTACATTCGAGGCTGAACTGGGAGTAATGGAGCCCGAAGGCCGAGGGTTCGGCGGCCGGCAGCGTCGGCCGCCTGCCCTCCCTGTCGTAGCGCGCCAGCGCGGCGGCCACCAGCTCGCCGACGCTCCACTCCGTGGACGCCACTACCTGCACGGGGCCCAGGCTCCGCTGCACCGCCACGTTCACCAGCACCTTCGCCGGCACCCTCGTCGGCGACGACGTAGCCGCGCCGCGGCATAGCAGCTCGGGCTGCGTCTTCGGCCGCCGCATCTGGCGGTGCTCCGGATGCGCCGCCGCCGCCGCCGCGTGGTGGAACGAGGCCGAGCGAAGACGAGCGCGCGTCGGCCCTTCCGGCTGGCCGCCGCGCGGGTTCTTGGGCTGCGAGCAGTAGGCCGAGATGGCGGCGGCGGACGACGGCGAAGCCTTAGCCGGAGTCATCGGCCGGCCCTCTCAAATTAATTAAAGCACGTGTGTTTTTTGCACTAAGAAGAGAGGAGAAGAGAAGTGTGAGAAAGGAAGGAAGTGGCTTCCATTGAATTTAATGGAGAAGAAGAAACGGAGGGAGTCGAGTCGTATCTGGGGGAGCTTCATCTCGACTCAACTCCCAAAGCTTTGGGATGAAGTAAACTGTCGTTTCTCCATTATTATTTCTATGGATTATCTCTTTGATTTTTTTTTTTTTTTTATTTATTTTTCCTACCCAACAAAAAGGAAGAAGTCGAGGGATGACTCGAGTCTACACTGACCGATCGAGGACTGCCCGTGCCCGTCGTGCCCACCACCCACTCAATCATCGATCATCAGGCCGCGCCGCCAACCCGGAAGCTTCCTTCCTTCGTCTTGCTACAGTCGGATTACGTCAACAGTCAATCATTAATGAAGCGGTCCATGCTGTCGCCGGTCCGAATCGACAGGGCCGGACCGGGCCTAGGGGAGGAGCTAACTGAGCCGTTGGAGTCGGATTGAAGGGCCCTACTGCCACAATGATTACAGAGGTATGGACAGAGATACACGCATCCGAATTCCGAACCCGATTTTTTTTTAAAAAATATAATTAAAAAGACGTTTTAAATTAGGTAAATTATTAAAAAAAATTAAAACAACGTTCCATTAATTTTTTAAGAATATAATAATAATTGCCCCCAGGACGTAGTGCAGACGGTGGGCGCATGGTATCTCTGGCGTAATGGCCAGGGGTCGAATCTCAGGAACTGACGACCTGGGGTTTACCCCGCCATGTGCCTATGGCCTGTGTACCTGCATGAACCTCCCTCCATATCCGTGGGGCCGGCACTAGGGGGGCCGCTAAGGTAACGGATCTACCTTTTTTTTAAGAATATAATAATTATCGGACCATGGATTTTTTTTAAAAAAATATATATATATAATAATAATTTTGATAAATTTAAAATAATTTTAATTAAAATTAATAAAAAGTATTTTAATATAATAATAATATTCAGAATTTAAGATTTTAAAATTTATGACTTAGAATTTAATTAAGTGATTTTAAAGCGATTTAAAATTAATTTAAAATGAGTTCAAGTGATTAGAAACGAGTTTAAAATGTTACGACGAAATAAAGAATATCTTAGATATAAAATATCTGATGCTGTTTTGATCCTATCCGATGTGTGGAGCTGGGAAATTGCGAGATGACGATTTCACTCATCGGGTGACTTTACTTCGTTTTATAAAATAAATCAGAATCGAGTTCAATTATCGGAATCACTCGGAATCATAATTCACTTGGACTAAAATTATCATCCGGGCTAAAAGTCCTTTTTTTTTCTCTGAAAATCCAAAATACAAGGAGTGAAGAAGTAAAATTAGCTTAATTATCAATTAGACCCCCCGGGCAATAGCTCGGGTAAGCCAATGCTTGGCTCCGCCATTGACTGGAATATAAAGAAAAGTGGAGAACACTAGCAACAGTAAAACTCAAGAATAATGTGTACTTCCATCAATGATGTACCCACTTTATATAAAATCATGGTGAGTAGTGTGCGTGCTTCTCGAGGTATGGACATGCTCTCCCATGTGTCCCCTGAAAAGGTCTTGTTAGGAAAGTACTTCTGACATCATAACTTAACGAGACATACATATCCTGATGCGACAATAGAAACTTCAGTCGTACGATTTACCTGTCACTCATGCCTCGTATCAACGACATTATCTCCTAAAAGGATGTCGAGAGATATTATAATGGTCTCGTTATTGGATCGAGCGAGGTAGCCGCTCGGCCAAAATTTCGTTCTGTCCGTGGCCAGGTCTCATTGCTTGGCCGAACAGGATAGCCGCTCAGCCAGGACCCCACCGTTCGGTTGATCTTGGTGGCTCCATTATGTGATGGTTTTGTAGTACCTGCCTTCCTCCCGTTCAAACAAGATACTCGGTCTCCTTTAATATCCTATTACTTCATGTCGAGCATCAATTATCTTATACATCATCCCGAACCGAAATAAGGATCAACTTGAAAGCATCTCTTATCGATTAGGATCTGATCACTCGATTGATCATTTTTATTATTCTTCGTTCGACTCTTTAACACTTGATCATCTAATTTTTATCCTGACAATTAACTTCGTGTTCGGTAGGTTTCCACCATCATCGTATCACTTTTAGTATTTATCTTTTCTGTGTTTTTTTTATTTGGTTGAAGCCTAACACGTCTCCGGACATAGTGGGACCGCAGCAGATTCCAAGCTGATCGTCGGCACGTGACGCACTTATCTCCTCGTGGCACGCACGGACACGGAAGCTGGCGGAGTAAGAGGTCAGCCGACGCGCGTCGAGAGATTTGTGATTGGCGCGGGAACGCGGCGGATGTGGCACCTGAAATTGATGGTGTTGCGGGGTTGGGTGAAGAAATTTGTTGATGCGGTGGAGAATTAGTCTAATTTTAATTGTGATCGTTTTTGGAAAAGGTTCACCTATCGGAGCTGAATTGAGCCGAATAATAAAAAGTTTAAGTTCAGTTCGTTATCTTTTAATTTGAGTTTAGTTCGAGTTCAATTTAAATTTTAGTTCTTAAATTTAAATACGACTTATAATAAAATTAAATATAGTTCGAGTTCAGTTTAAACTTAGCTCGAAAAAAAATTATTTAAAAATTAAATGAATTTGGTTCGAACTAATTTAAGATAATTAATTATAATAATTAATAATATATTATTATACTTAGTATAAATACTGTTAAGCTTGAACTAGCTCAATAATGTGATTATATTTTTAAATTTGAAATCAGACTTGACTTCGGCTCGTTAGCTTAATTGAACATTTTTTTTTAATCGAGATCCAAATATATAATTCATGAATGGCTTGACTTATTTATATTTTACAAATGCCATAGTCATATTTGATCCCGTTCAGAAGCTGAGTAGGATGGAGGCGGGCCGCGCTGTCCTCGAGGTTGACGGAAGGTCGTTGCGAAGCCTGGTCGATCTGGCACCCGCCGGAAGGGCTTACACGAGTGGATAACGGGGGGTGATGATGGAGATGATGAAGTAAGGACCCTGCGCACACTCAGATAAGCCCCCTCTGCGTTAGAGACCAAGAACCAGGGAAAGAGTCCTCAGGTCAGGCCGTCCGACGCTCAAGTCAAGTACTTTTTCCCCAGAAGCACAGTGAAAGCACGAAAAGTGAAAGACGAGTGAGCGTACCTACATAAAGACGAAGCCTCCCTTTTATACTGCTGTGGGTGTTTCTGGAGTCTGATGAATGTCAGGGAATGTCGGGTGTCAGGCTTTGTCTGGCGGTTATTGACACGGAGCATCCTCTTATAGGTCGAAGGAAGAATCGAGGGGGCAACAAGCCCTAGACCGTTAGCATATTCCCTGACACGCTGTGATTATTCTCTGACGGATGGTTACGATTCCCTTGTTTGATTGTCGTGTAGTGCACGACCTTTTTAAGTTCATTATTCCTAGGTTGCGTCTTCGTGCTTGCCGACCCCGACCTGTGGGCACAGACCTGTGGCTAACCTGTATTTGTTGTTTTGTAGCTGTTTCATAAATCCAGATCTGTACATCCAACCTTGTTTTGCGTGTCTTATCTTGTGAACTCCTGGTCTGCCTTACCTTATATCGTGTTTGACCTGTCTTACCTTGTATCGTGACCTGTATGCCTTAGTCCGGTTCTGCTTATCCTAAATCCCGACCTGTACGTCTCAGTCCGATTCCGTCTGTCCCGACCTGTACGCCTCAGTCCGATTTCGTCTGTCCAAACCTGTACGCCATAGTCTGATTCCGTTTATCCTGAATCCTGACTTGTACGTCTCAGTCCGATTCCGTTTGTCCCGACCTGTACGCCTCAGTCCGATTCCGTCTGTCCCGACCTGTACGCCATAGTCTGATTCCGCTTAACCCGACCTGTACGCCTCAGTTCGATTCCGTCTGTCCCGACCTGTGCGTCCTGATTCCGTCTATCCCGACCTGTACGCCTCAGTCCGATTCCGCCTGTCCCGACCTGTACGCCATAGTCTGATTCTACTTAACCCGACCTGTACGCCTTGATCTATGTTTCCCGACTTGTACGCCTTGATCTATGTTTCCCGACCTGTACGCCTCAGTCCGATTATCCTGCTCCGCCAGTCTGTAAATCCTGCTCCGTAATCCTTGGTTCGCATATTCTGACCTGTACGCGTTGGTCCATGTGCCGCGAGGCTATAAATCCTAACTTGTGATCCTTGCTTTGCATATTCCGACCTGTACGCATTGGTCCATGTGCCCTGAACTGGGCCCGACCTAGACCATCCTGTAACCTGGCCCTTTGAACGCCACGTAGGCTGGACTTTTGACCTCCACGTAAGCCGGACTCCTGACCACCATGTAGGCTTGACTTTTGACTGCCTCGTGGGCTTGACTTTTGACTGCCTCGTGGGCTTGACTTCTTCTGACCGTCCCGAGGGCTTGACTTCCGATCAAGTACGCTGTCTGATCTCATCATCATGTACCGTATCAATATTATATAAGAGGGTATTTTTATAAATCAGTTCGGCTATAACTCTATAGCTAGTGATTGGCTACGTATTTTTTTTTTCTAATCGTGATAGTGATGCTGGGATTGACTGGAAATTAATCACACCCCTCCAATCCAAGATTCGACAACGTTTTAACGTGTGTGGTTCGAGTTTGCTTCTTTTCTAGGTCTTTTCTGTTATTACAATTGACATGTATAAGAATATACATAGATCTTCGGTACATTTTTGCAGCCATATCCAATTACTTTTTATTAATTGGATTAATATATATACAATTAAATTAATAGTCAATAATTTTAAACTTTATTAATTTTTTGAGAAAATCCTTATGCAACTAATGCAAGAACTGGGGGAAAAGACTCCAAATTTGATTTGTATTAGGAGCATCTATTTCGACATCCATGACAAGCTCTCATTCATTCGTTGTTTCTTTTTGTTTCTTGAAATGTAGAAGGTTCTTCATCATCTATTAGTCCTATATACAAAGATATAAGAATATGTGGTAATGAAATTTTCATCTATGTACGTAATGTGTTTGTTTGATAATGGTTCTCTTTGACCTTTGTGAGTTGAACACCTTACCTTAGGTAAATCATCTCTTTATCATAAATTGCTTTTAAGAAGTTTCAGGTACTCATCTCTAGCAGATTTAGACCGGTCTTGGGATTGATTATTCTTCCCCCTTTTCATTAAGGGGTTAACTCGCCTTCCTCTCCTAGACTTTGGCTAGGTTTCGGATTGAGTATGCTCAACCTTCCTTTCCTAAACATAGGCTAGATCACAAATTGAGTATGTATTCCTTCTTTCCTTAGAGGTTGACTTGACCTTCCTTTCTCAGACCTAGATCATGCCTCAATTTGAGTATGGTCTTTCTCTTTCAAACCTAGGGAAGGTCTCGGATTGAGTATGTATTTCTCCTTTTCCATTGATCCTATTCAGAATCTGAGTCAGACGAAAATCGGATCAGTTGTCGCTGGTGTCGACGGAGAGACGACTATGACACTCTTATCGTATGTGCCCACAAGAACGGATCCCCACGTGGCGCTGACGGACAACAATGACTAAGCTGGCTGTACTTGAGCTCTACGCACACTTAAACAAGCACACGGAACGTTAGAGGCCATAAACTAGGAAAAAAGTCCCCAGAGCAAACCCTCCGACGCTCAAATCAGGTACTTTTTCCCCAGAAGAAAAGGTGCACGAAGAAAAAAGAACAGTAGAGGATGAAAGCAGAAGTGTGTGTACCTGCTCAAGGGAGAGGACCTCCCTTTTTATATGACCGTGCGTATTTCTGGAGCCTGACCGATGTCAGAGAATGTCGGGTGTCAGGCCTTGTAGGGTGATGGAGGACGCGTGACATCCTTCTATGGGACGGAAGAAGGTTCCACTCGCAGATGATAGCCGACTCTTGGAATATTCCCTGACATATGGTAGTTATTCTTTGACAGACAGTTATGATTCCCTGACTTTGTTGTCGCCTAGCACCTTCTGTCCTGCCTGAGTATGACTAGGGGCAGCTCGGGATGATCTGTCAGGTATAACATCTGACTTAAGTCTTAAGGGGCAGGGAGAGCTGTGGTGAGATCGCTCAAGAGCTGACCGAGAGTTGGCCTACTGAGAGAACCAAGCTTGGATATGTAGACCGAGTTGGGAAAACCCGACCAGTCGGATCATGTCAGGTAATACCCTCGGTTGCATATTATGTGTTAGATTTGGGATCCTGATCTGTAAGCACCTAACCGGTAATTATGCGACTATGCGACTGATGACGCCAGGCGGTCTCCCTTTTTCTTTCTCTAACCGTCGACTGTCACATCTTCCTGACTTCTGACCGTCATGTCTCCTTGACTTCTGACTGTCACATCCCCCTGACTTATAACTGCCATGTCTCCTTGACTTCCAATTGCCACGTCTCCTTGACTTTTAACTATCGGACCCTATCATTATACATCATATCATCCATTAAGAGGTCGACTCGAGTCTCGACCTTCCTCTCCCAGACTTAAGCCAGCTTTCAAATTGAGTATGTATCCCCATTTTCCATCAAGGGGTCAACTCAACTTTTCTCTTCCAGGCCAGGCTAGGTCTCGAATTGAGTGCGTATGTAGTCCTTCTTTTCATCAAAGAGTCAACTCGACCTTCCTCTCCTAGATCTAGGTCAAGTCTCATATTGAATATGTTTTTCCCCTTTCAATCAAGGGGTCGACTCGGCCTTCCTCTTCTAGACTTGGATCAGGTCTCAGATTGAGTATATTTTCCCCCTTTCCATCAAGTAGGTCGACTCGTATTCCTCCTTTTCATCAAGAAGTCAACTTGGTCTTCCTTTCTCAGGCCTAGGTTAAGTATCAGATTGAGTATATATTCACCCTTTCCATCAAGCTCATCACCAACTCAATTATTGATCATCATGCCTTAGTTTGCCGCCAACTAGGAAGCTTTTTTTTTTTTCATCTTGTGTGACAAAAGGAGATTCATTCTCCCTTAATGTCCTCATCAATCTATTCTTAGATCAACACGGAGAAAATAAATCACAGGTGACTACTAATCATTAATATAGATGACTAAGATATGGGAGAAGATATGTTCAAATACACTGAGTTTCGACCATAACACCTTAAGTTTCTTTTTCAACTTGTTACAACACGATTATGTCAATAATTAATGAAATGGTCCATGCTATCGTTAGTCCGACTTAGCAAGGTAGGATCGAACCTGCGGGAGGTGCCAATTGAGCCATGGGAGCCCGATTGAAAGGACCCTAACACCACAATGATTAAAGAGGTATGGGTTGGAGATACACACATCTTAACTTTTTTTTTATAAAAATTAAAAGAAGGTTTTGAATTATATAAATTATTCAAAAATTTAAAGAATAACCCATCAAATATATATTTCAAGAATATTCTTTTTTGGTTTCAATGGTAGGAGCTAATTATTCTATAATTATTATAATGTTATTTTTAAATTCCAACATTATTATAGTTATTATGGTGTGTTAGTAGAGGAGATATGTGAAAGAATAAATGTTAAATTTGAATTTTGATGAAAAATACTAGAAGTAAAAGGGTTTCAACTTAATAGAGTAAAGATATAATATATAAAATTTAAGTTTAGTAATATTAAATATAACGAGATAATTGTTAAGATAGGAAATAACGAATTATCTGTAACTAAAAATTTTAAATTTTTAGGAACATTTTTGTAAAATGCTGGAGGAATTAAGAAAAATATCTTATGTAGAATACAAGAGAGATCATTAAAAAAAAGAAAAGAGTGTCAGGTGTTTTTTGTGATCATATAATACTTTTAAGATTTAAAGAAAAATTTTATAAAACGATGATTAAACTTGCTATGTAAAATGGAGCTGAATGTTGAGATATGACGCGAACACATGAGTAGAAAATGAGAGTTACAGATATGAGGATGTTAAGGTGGATGTGCGGACATACAAGGATGGACGAGATAAAAAATAAAAATATTATAAAGGAATTCAGGATTGTACCTATTGAAAGAAAACTCTACGAGACACATTTAAGATGATACAAACATGCATTCAGATGACTAATAAATAAGATAAAATTTATTTAAATTTAAATAATTATATAGTAAGGGATAAAATTTAATAATATAAAAAAATATGACCAATAAATAAGATAAAATTTATTTAAATTTAAATAATTATATAGTAAGAAATAAAATTTAATAATATAAAAAAATTTATATAGTCGATCCTATTTAAGTAGAATAAGGATGGATTAGTATGGGTTGTTATTGTATCGTTATTATAGCCGTTATTTTTTAATTAAAATAAATTAATTAACTTTTTAAATTACAAGAGTAACTCATTCCAATAATATTAAAATAAAAAATATTTTAAATATTAATTTTATTTTTATTTGATTGAAGCCATCAACGTCTCCGGACAAATTAAACTAGTGGGGCGCCGCAGATTCCAAGCTGATCGTCGGCACCTCGTGGCGCGAAAGCACACGGAAGCTTCGGGGTAGGAAAGTCGGCCGACACGCGTCGAGAGATTTGTGATCGGCGCGGGAACGCAGCGGACATGGCACCTGAAATTGATGGTTTGAATTTGGACATTTGTCGCTGCGCTGGTTGAAGAGATTTCTTGATGCGGTGGAGAAATTAGACTAATTTTAATCATGATAAATTAAGGGGTAACTGTCTGATGGTGACAATTAATCACGTCCCTCCAAAATTGGACCAGTTTGAACATGTGTTGTTCGAATTTTGCTTCTGTTTTGGAGCTTCTTTAAAGGTAGGTCTTTTTCTGTTATTCCCAAGTGTCAAAAGGATTATGACCCAAGATTCTGAAATGAAAAAAAGACAACCAGAAACTATGAATTTTTTTTTTTTTAAATCATTTAATCCTTATAGTTTTAAGTAGATTGCTTGTGTCTGTGACAAAATGGAGTTATATTTCCAAGTAGATTGCTTCTGTTATATTTCCAAGTTGATTTCTGTGAGTGATGGTCAAGCTAAATATGTATACAAACATATTTATTTCCAAGTTTGATAGTACTGATCTAGTGGTCTCCAAAAATTACAATTGGCTTATGTATACAAACATGTAGATTTTCAGTAAGTTTTTGTAGTCAGATACATTCTTGAGCAGCAAGTGTATCAGTTTTGTGCTCTGCGTAGTTGATAATGACACAAAATTTTATTTTATTTTTAACTATATATAGGAAGAAAAGCTGATGTAGTTTTTCTATCATCTAAATCTCTACCAAGGTTGGCAACTGTGAAATCAATTACGGAACTACTAGTCTTCTTTTTGAAAAATAAGCACAAGCCTAATGTTGAATTTATATATTTTAAAATCTCCTTTGCAACTTCCAAGTGAGGCTTCCGTGGAGATTTCATATATCTATTGACATAACAAACAAACAAAAAACAATATTTGGTCTACTAATTAGTTAGATATTAAAGGACTTTAGGATTGAAGAGAAATATAATGATAATAATGTCAAATAATTTTGAATTGATTTTAATTAATTAAGATTTATTATATTTGATATCATAATTAAAATTAAATAGAATTATTTTCTATTATATTGTTTTCTTCTAATATATCTATTAGTTGTTGGTATAGCGGGGCCGACAAGAGGGGAGAGATGAATTACCTACAAATGAAAAGTACATTCCTCAAACTTTCAACTCTTAAATGATAGCAACAATAATAAAAATAAAATTAATTAATAGCAAAGCAGGAAGGAAAACTCAGTAGTTGCCTTGGTTACAACCAAGAGAGTTGTTAATCCAAGGCGGTGGAATAGCGCACTATCAATCTTCTTCTCTGAAGGCGGAGAAGTCTTTTACACACTAAAAGCTCTTACAAGTTGCTAGGAATTGAATACTTAGTTGAATGGTTTATTTCCTACCTCCAGGGGCTTTTACATAGCACTTGGAAAACTTATCTCGAGTCTTGAGGGCGCGCCTCCAACGGGGTTGAGGGCGCCTCTAGTCGAGGTGAGCGGATAAAATTTTATCCGCGCGCAAACGATCGAGTTGACCAGGCTGAAGGCGCCTTCAACAACATTGAAGGCGCCTTCAATGTTGGAGGCGCCTTCATCAGTGTTGAAGGTGCCTTCAATGTTTAGGGCGCCTTTAACACTGTTGAGGGTGCCTCCAATGGCTTATTCAGTTTTTCTTCATCTTCACAAAGGTCTCCGAAGTTCCAATCGCTTGGGTGATTGCGGCCAACCGAAATAGGGCTCACCCGAACCCAATTTCCGACCTTCTCCTCAAGCAGGCTTCCGACCCGGCTTCTCGTCCCTCGAACGCTACACACGTTCTTCTTGTCCACCGGTGTACTCTTCCACAGCTCTTTCGTCCTTCGGACGCACCGAGCCCGTCGACTCCCTTCCCATGTCGTCCTTCTTGCTAGCTGCGTCTTCCGCTCGACTTCCTGCGCTCCTAAGCTCCTGCACACTTAGACACAGGGATCAAATAACAAAAGGGACATAACCTAACTTGGTTGATCACATCAAAACAACCATGGGGTCCAACTATTTCTCTCTTTTTGATGTGCATCAACCCAAGTTCAAGTTAATAAAAAAATAGACAAACAGTAATTCATAAAAATTACTAAATTAACAGTTTAAGCATAAAGATTACAATAATAGAATTTGCAATCCTAAGAAAAAGAAATTTTTAACTTTTAACTCTTCCTTAAATTTTCCTAAACTTATTTCTATCACTCCCCCTTTGATCACAGCAAAAAAAAAACAAAAAAATGGGGTCATAATTTTCAAGTAGAAGTTTTCTAAGGAAAAATTCAAGTTTTAAAAGAAATTATTTTCAAAATAATTTCTAATCAATTTCAAAATAATTGCCAAATTTTTTTTTAAAGATTTTACAAATATAAATATTTTTGAAAATTTTCCAAATAGAAGAAATTTTTTAACTTAGGCAATTTTTAAACAATTTTGAGAATTTCTTTTGAAAATTTTCTAAGTGAAACTTAGGTAAGATTTAAACAAAAATTTCTAATTTCAGAAGAAATTTTAATTTCGAAAAAATATTATTTGAGAATTTTTCTAAGTAAAAAATTTTATGCATGAAACATTTTTCTAAGTATAAAAATATTTTTTAAAAATGTTTGAATTTTTTTTTAAAGTATTATTTAATTCTAATTTTAATGTTTTACCAGAAAGTTAATTAAATATTTTATTTCAATATTTTAGCTTCCAGGTCGTGGCGAAGTACTAGACCTTCTTGGTTATTGGAGTAACAACCACTTCCTTAGACAAAGTCTCATAAAGAAATTTTAACGTTTAATTTTCTCGCTAAAAGCTTTAATTTAAAAAATTTAGTTTAGAAAAGATTTTGGAACCCAGTAAAGGTTCCTTTATACTGCATTAATCAAAAACTTAAGAGGTACATAACTTTTGGGAACTTTCCTAAGTTGTCCCTGATGTTTTCTAATGTACAAGTTTAATTTTCCATATAACTTGAATTTTGATTTTGGAAATTTATTTAAGCATGCATAATCAATTTTCAAATTTTCAATTTCTTATTCTCTAATTTTAAATTATCATACATTTCTAGGGGGCATGCTTTTGCTAAGTTTAACTTCAACTCATTATTATCCTTTTCTAATTTAACTAAGTCTTTAGTGAGAACTTTTATGAATTGAAAGGACTGCTTGGGAGTCAGATTAGGTACCTCAATTACCTCTATATCTGATGCTCCCCCTTCATCACAGCTTTCTTCTGATGATGATCCTCCCTCTTCATCTACGCTCATCTCCGAGCTGGTTTCTTCAAAAAGATGATTGGGCATCAGTGCTAATCCCGAGAATGCTTCGACTTATGATTCCGAGGATGACGATTCATCCCATATAGCTTTCAAACTCTTGCGCTTCAAGGACGTCGACCTTTGAGACTTCTGCTTGTCCCTTTTCTTTAGTTTCGGGCAGTCGTCCTTGATGTGCCCTTCTTCGTTGCAGTTGTAGTATCGGACCGTCATTTTGTTGCATTGTTGTTTCCTTGACTGCAATCTAAATTTATTAGTTTTAATAAATTTATTTAACTTCCTTACCAATAGCGCCGCTTCAGTTTCATCGATCGACGCTTCAGAGTCGGGATCATCCTTTTCGACTTGTAGGGCAATATTGAGATTTGGCTTCTCTACTTGTTTAGGCTCTGCAATTCGAGACTTGTGAAGTTCGAATGTAGAAAACAGATTTTCTAAAGTACTTACCTCAAAGTCCTTAGAAATGTAGTATGCATCTACTAAGGACGCCCATTCTGGAGACCTTGGGAAGGAGTTGAGCGCGTACCGGATCGAGTCTCGATTTGTTACCAATTCTCCGAGTTTATTCAATTGTGTTATCAGCTCCTTAATTCTCGCTTGAAGTTGCGCTATCTTTTCGCCTTTGTTCATCCGGAGATTAGTCAGCTGAGTCCGGAGGATGTCGCGCCTTGCTAATTTCGCTTCTGATGTGCCTTCGTGGAGCTCTAGAAATTTTTCCCAGAGGTCTTTGGTGGAGTCATAGCTTCTGATCCGACTTATCACCTAGGGCGGCAGAACGTTGAGCAGGTGAAATTCTGTCTTTCCGTTGGCCACGAAATCGGCTTGCTCCTTTTTCGTCCATTGGTACTCTTCTTTATCTTTTGGGGCTGAAAAACCAAATTTCATAGTTAGAAGAATGTCAAAATCCATTTTAAAAAATACCACCATTCTTCGTCTCCATGTAGCGAAGTCTTCGTCGAACTTCGGGGGATGAATGCTTGTTCCGGCCATCATCTTTATCCTTGTGCTTCAGTCGGTGGTCAGTCCTTCTGAGGCGGTCTGGCTTTGATACCACTTGTTGGTGTAGCGGGACCGACAAGAGGGGAGGGGTGAATTGCCTGCAAATGAAAATTACCATTCTCAAACTTTCAACTCTTAAATGATAGCAACAATAATAAAAATAAAATTAATTAACAGTAAAGCAGGAAGGAAGACTCAGCAGTTGACTTGGTTACAATCAAGAGGGTTGTTAATCCAAGGCGGTGGAATAGTGCACTATAAATCTCCTTCTCTGAAGACAGAGAAATCTTTTACACACTAAAAGCTTTTACAAGTTGCTAGGAATTGAATACTTAGTTGAATGATTTATTTCCTGGCTCCAAGGGCCTTTATATAGCGCCTGGAAAACTTATCTCGAGCCTTGAGGGCGTGCCTCCAACGGGGTTGAGCGCGCCTCCAGCCGAGGTGAGCGGAAAAAATTTTATCCACGCGCAAACGGTCGAGTTGACCAAGCTAAAGGCGCCTTCTACAACATTGAAGGCGCCTTCATTGTTGGAGGCGCCATCATCAGTGTTGAAGGTGCCTTCAACATTTAGGGCGCCTTCAACACTGTTGAGGGCGCCTCCAATGACTTCTTCAGCTTTTCTTCATCTTCACGAAGGCTTCCAAAGTTCCGATTGGTTGGGTGATTGCGACCAATCGAAATAGGGCTCACCCGAATCCAATTTCCGATCTTCTCCTCGAGCAGGCTTTCTACCGGGCTTCTCATCCCTCGAACGTCATGCACGTTCTTCTCGTCCACCGGCGTACTCTTCCGCAGCTCTTTCGTCCTTCGGACGCACCGAGTCCGTCGACTCCCTTCCCGTGCCCGTCCTTTTCGCTTGCTGCGTCTTCTACTCGACTTCCTGCGCTCCTATGCTCCTACACACTTAAACACAGGGATCAAATAATAAACATGACCTAATCTAACTTGATTAATCACATCAAAACAATCACAGGATCCAACATTAATTTTAATATGGTATCAGAGTCATCTTCTCTTCCTTCAAATTTTCTTCTTCTAAATTTTTATTACAAATAGCTACAAAAATTTCTATATATTAATTTGATATCATTATCTACAGTGCCACAACTTCGACGATGGAAATAATAGTTTTTTATTCTCCTTTTATCGACAACTCTTTTTCATCACCGACAGTAAGTTTAGCAACATCGATCATAGTAAGACATGGAGCTACTATTTGTTCATTTTATTCATCTTTTTGTTTCTTTTCTCTTCTTTGTTTTTGTTGTCATTCTCCATTCTCCATTCTCCATTCTCCATTCTCCATTCTCCGTTTTGTTAGAGAAAAATAGCAGGAAAAAAAGACCAGAGAGCAAAAAGAAATGGAAAAAAAAAAACAGAGAGCAAAAAATGGAAAACAAAAATAGAGAGAAAACAAACGAAAAAATAGGGCATGAAAAAATATATTCTTTCAATTCCAGTAAGATCCCTGTGCTATCATAAAAATAACTTATTTTCTTTTTATATGGTTCCCTCTTTTTCCAAACTTCATTAGGATAATTATTTACTATCGAAATTTTAATTTTTTTCTTTACTTTATGTTCATGACTTATTTGGTCATTGATAACTCACTCTTTGTGTTGATCCGAACAATAGACGATAACACTTGGCAAAATTTCTCCTTTCCTTGTGCTCCCTTGAATGAGCGCCCTTTCATAGTAGTTGACATTATCCAAATTTCTTGAATACCGTGTAAATCTCTGATCATTATGACCGAGCACGTAGTCATACCTTTTAATTAAGTCTCATTAATATCTTCCGATAGCTGAATGTCACGTGTCCCACTTTCTGCTGCCGCACGTTTGACCTGACAGGTGGATATCTACTGGTGATGTGACAGACGTCTTTTCAAATTCTACGACTGGAACTTCTCCTAATTTTTCGAACCCTAGATCGAATGGCTCAAGGCGATCGACCGTGAAGTTTATAAACCTTACTTCGCGTCGTCGTCGTCTTCATTCCTTGAGCTTTCATCTTCAAGCCTTTCCTGCGACGCTTCATCTCTTCTTCTTCTCCGACGATCATTTTTTGTAAGCTTCTCTGCTCTTTCCTTATTCGAATTCGTCTGTTGCTCCTTCTCGAATCCTTTATTTTCGATGGCCAATTCTTCGCAACCCCCCGTCCCCGTCTCTGGACTCTAGTATACTTCCACCGAATCCAAGTTCGACAGGATGACATTGAAAAGTTGAAATCCGTCTATTTAAATCACATGGTAAAAAATAATTCGTTCGTCTCAAGTACTCTTACTCATTTGCATTTCAGTCCATACGGAGAAAGTAAATTATGAATGATCACTAATCATTAGTATAAATGGTTAAAAGATGAACAAAAAAATATACATATTTGTCACCACTGTTTTAAATCATGATTAGTAATCGCTTATTAGGTAAGTTCTAGCATATCATCCCTTAATTTCAATCTTTCGGGATAATTAGGATTCAGGATTCAAAATTAGTGATTCAAAATGGTTCAAGAATATTATTATTTTAAAAAACATATATTTATATTAAAAAATTAAACGGTTGGAATCAACTGGTTATCAATTATAAATTTATATATAATTTATGAATATATATTAATTTACAAATGTATATATAATTTATTTAAAAAATATCTAACGGTTGTAGCATAACCGTTGAGATCGGACAAATTAGAATTTTTTTAATTTTATTAATCTTCTCTGAAAAAATCTTTTTAACTTAGATGGATTCATGAATAATTTTTTTTTAATGAATAGTCGACTTAAAAATATTAGATTAATGGATTATCACTTGAGAATGTTTTTCAATGGCCGATAAAAAATCTATGTAAAAACAAACTAATCGATCTAACTGAATAACTATTACCAATAAAAAAAATTAACTCTTAAAATAATTTTTAAATTCATATTTAAAATTTAAAAAATTTTGTGAATCTTTTCGCGTTCTATTAATAAAAATTATAATTCATATTTTTTTAAAATTAAATATAATAATTGAAATATATTGTGAAAGATGTATACTTCATCAATTCAATATTCTAATAAACATTTTTGAATTGTCCAAAAATTATCAATACAATAATAAATCATACTCATATATATATATATATATATATATATATATATATATATATATATATATATATATATATATATATATATATATATAAAATTGAATTTACAAATGGTAACTCCAAATATCATAACACAAAAAAAAAACTATTATATAATTTACTAAAACATGACATCAATAAGTTGCTCTGATTTAAAAACATGACATCGTATATATCTATACGATATACATAATCATATAATATTGAACTTCTTAACTGCCCGTCCTAAGTACATCCTAATTTATCTTCACTATCCATAAAAAATTTTAATGGAACTATGTCAATTGTCCCAAATTTGGTATTATCTTGCTCAATATTTTTTTTAAAACCTCTTTCCATTAGAATTAGATAATTAAAGTTGAAAACCATCAAAAATTTAAAATTCAAATATAGAAATAAATAAAATGATGTGAAGATAATAAAAATGAGCTCTATTTATAGTTTGAAGAATAATAATTATTAAATCATAATCATTAATTAAAAAACGATCAGCTATTCAAAGGAAATAGTTATATAATTAAAACAAAATTTAAATCTCTGAACCACGTTAAGCGCAATGTATTGATTATTTTCTTATTTATTATCTTATAGGGTTTATCTTTCTACTTTTTAGTTTTATTTTTTATTCCGCTGTGAGCTAACAAGTTGTAGGAAGCGAATATCGTGGGTGATCAGTTATTCACCCCCTCTAGCATGACATCAAGGTACCAACAAGATCAACACTTACAAAAGAAATCGAAAGCAAAGAATTGACAAGACTAGGTCTTGAATTAGCAGTGTGGGAGAAGAATAATGTGAAAACCTAATTAACTTGAGTGGTGTTGCACCAACTTAAAGAAGCGAAAAAACCACGAGTGAAAAAAAAAAAAAGATCAAAAGGGGTGATTGCATTGATTCTAATTGACAATAAAAAAATGAAAAAAAAAATGCTGGAAAAGGTGGTTGCACAAATTAAGAGTGTCCCTACTCTGATATCAATTGTAGGATAAGAAAGCACTAGAGACGGAGGTGAATAGCGTGAGTCGCTTTTTAACATTTTCATAAAATAAGAGTTAAATTAAAATGGAAATAAGAAAAAGAGAAATAAAGCTAACATCTTTGTTTTTACTTAAATCGAAGCCTTCAATGGCTTCTACTCTATGGTTTGCACTTGCTGAGTGTTTTCATTGGTAATTCACTATAAGATCGATAAGAATACAAAGATTTAAGTACAAGATAATAAACAAATTATATCGACAACAAAGTAGAGTAGTAGCTTGAGTGTTGGTTGTTAGAGCAGTGTTTTAGTGTCGTAGAGAGCTTCTTGGAACAACATGTGAGTACGAAAGTCGTAGGGAATGATGATTCTAAAGTGCAGGTCGAACCCCCTTTTATAGGCCTATCCAGGTGTCTGGACCACCCCTGGGAGCCTCCACTGATACCTATCCAATCCACCTTCATCGATAAGATTATCCATCTTCGGGCGCTTGGATCCCTTCTGGGAGCCTAGGTTGCTAATGTGACTATACCTCAACGAAGCTCTTTCCAAGTTGCCTCTATCCCTTCCTGAGCACTTGACTATTCTCGAGCTCCTGGAACCTTACGTGCTTCGGCAAAACAGAGTGTGCCAACCCAGCTGATAGCGTGGTTGGATTTAGGCCATTCTGGGCGCCTATATCTATTTAGTCGTCGGCACCTCTCAGTGCCTAGATACCTTCCAAATGCATGAATGCCCTAACTCCTACTTTGATTTCCTGCATCACAGAGTTAGCATAATATACATAATAAAAAATATAAGTATTAAACATTTAGACAGTGTCGAGATTGTCTAGTCCTAACTTTGGATTTCGTTGAAACCCTAGGTCGGAGTGACTCCTACTGCTCCCTTAATGGGGAATACGTCACTGGGTCTTTCTCCTCCTGTGCTTACCTTCACTTATTAATTGCAGACTTACTTGACTTTGATCTCTTGACCTATCAGTTCTTCCTGCTAGATGTCCCATCTAGACTTCAGGTAATTGTCAGCTCCTGCAAACCCAATTGAACTTTCTACCAGATATCAGCATATCTAGGCTTCCTGCTAGTTATCAGATCCTCTATACCTAATTAGACTTCAGCTTGGTGTCAGGTCCTATCAAGTCTTTTAATCTTGTATACTTGGTAAACAAATTATAACACAGAATATCTAACTTTAACCTTTTGTTATTTATTAAAATTTGAGTTTGATTATTAGTGATAACTGTACCAACACAAATACCACACACAAATTATAATACCACGTGCACACAATTATAAAATCAAAACTCAAATAATTATAATATCACATTTAACCATAAACATCACACTTAAGTAAAACAATCCAAACTAGTAACAAAAAATTAACTTAGTAACATAATTTCTTTTCTACAAAAGAGTATGACTTTAAAATAAGTAGAATCTGTATAAATCATACAAAACTATAAACTTAGAAAACCATGCAACTCGACTTCCTATTACATTCTCGAGAAAAAGTATTTCATCATTTGATCGAATTAGGTCCACCTTCTCCAAAAAAAAAACTTTATCAACCCAAACTTTCCAACAAGATCTATCAAGAAGAACATGATATACTTTTACTTTTGGATTTGTGGATGCAATTCGATTTTCTGCAACAACTCTATCAACTCATCAATGAAGTAACTTACATTTGGTATTATCACCGATATCTCCATGACTCACAATTTTCACTTTTGATTGTATAACAATACAAAGTTATTAATTCTATCATGTCTAATTTTATAACAAATTTATAATTTAGAACACACATAATTTTAAAATAATTACCTGAGTTATAGTTAGAAGTTGGTTAACATTATCAACATTACCACTTTTTTTCCGCGATTGATATCACTACCACCACCAACATCATTTCTGATACTGCTACCATTGCCACCACTAGCAACCTAATTTTACAAACAAATTGTGTCAAGTAATATCATCATAAGATAATTTTACTAACAAGAACACAAAAACTCAAAGTAATTAAGACAAATGATGTCATGATGACAAACTCTTCCATATTTCATCTTATGCTCTTATTTACTAATCTATTCTTGCTTATTTTGTTGGCTTATATTTTGAAAAAAAAAACATGAACCACATTTCATTGTACTTTCAAGTCATTTAACAATTCTATTTTGTTGCACAGAAGCTCCAACTTTTGATAGTGTAATTCCAAAGCTCATTCCACGCACTCTACTTCAAGCTTCCTTATCAAATACAAGACTAATTGCATCATCCGGAATGTTAATTGTGTTGTAAGATTCAGGTGAACACTCTTCTATTTCTTTATGTAAAAAACACAAGATAACTTTTGATAAAATAAGAAATTTAGGTTGTCTATTTTTTTCTTGGGAATTTTACAAATAACAAAGAGATAATTTATTACAATTTTGATAGTTTGTCCCATTTTTTTTACCTCAATCATTTTCAATGTCTTTCACTGTAATAAGAATTTTTTTGCCCAGTTAAAGGTCTAGGCTTTCCTTTTCTCTCTTTTTTCCCATCAAACCACTTCTTTTTCTAATGAAATAGAAGATCAAGAGCAAGAAATCTCCTATGACAGAAGTATGCAAACTAGCTATTGTACTTAAGCCATGTTGAATATATATCTTCACCACATATTGGGTAACCAACTTTTCCTTTTGTGACACATCTAGCTAGATTTCCATAAGCTAAAAATCATTAACCATCCACATCAAAATAGCCTTAAGATTGAACATTGACTTGCTAAATACATCATAAGCCTCCATACCTATGTCGCACAACTCTTTCAAATCCTCCAAAAGGGGCCAGCTCTAGGTATACATTTATATTATTTCTTGGTTGCTTTGGGCCTGAAATCAGTAATGTCAACATAAGATTTTACTTCGCCGTGCACATTAATGGTGAAAAGTTGTAATTTACCAAAATAACCAACCAACAACTATATTTGGAACTAAGGTTACCAAAAAGGTAGTTCTATCCTTGGCTGTGATGGCGTAGTGTAAGCAAATATATTGCTAAACACGCAAACGTGCATCGGAAAAACATATTTCCTCCAGAAGATCTATGCGAAGGGAAAGAGAAATTTCTACATATACTAAGCTTTCTAACATAGCATGAGAGATTTTACCTTTGTAGCGTACACACGATCTCCCGACGACTCGGATCTCAGCACGATCTAGCGTTCGTGTCTCTTTCGATATTCACACGAATAAGTGTTCCTCCGTTTGTCTCACAAACTCACAAAGATGGAGAAGAAAAACACTTATGGTTGTGCAAGCAACCAAGAGTGATTTCGGCCAAGAGAGGAAGAAGAAGAGGAAGGATAATGAAAAGTGAGGAAAAATGAGAGTAAAATGGCTTAAGTATTTTTCATCCAATGAAAACACTTAATGTCATTAATTCCATTAATGAGCCTTAATGAATATTCACTCTCCATTAAAGGCCATTTTGAAGCTCCTCGTTTTACATTCAATTTTTAAAATTGAATATAATGATTCATTGAATTTTGAAAATTCAATGAATGTCTTCTCATTTATCCTCACTTAAGTCTAACTCAGGTATAACTCACTTGAGTCTAACTCACTTGAATCTAACTCAAGTCTAATTCAATCGAGTCTTACTCAATTAATTCTCATGCAATTCAAATTCAATGAATCACTATTTCATTAATTTGAATTGATTTCCTCAAGTCCAGTTTGAACTGGACTTGATCCAATAATTAGATCCAATTGAGTCTAACTCAATAAATCCAATTCGGATTAGACTTAATCCAATGATTCATCATATGAACTCATGTCCAAATCTACTTGTTCTTTGTGTGTGACCCAATAGGTTCTCGTAACATTACCAATGTACCCAAATCAACATTTAGATACATAACTAATGATTGACATCTAGTAAGGCATCATTGTTACCCAAGTGACGAGAAAGTCGATATCCGACCTAACCTATTCGTGGCTATTATCTTGTATGACTTGGTCCCTCTATCCTTGATATCTAGATTGATCAATGAGGCATAGACTGTGTCATCCTCTTATCAATCTTTGTGTTTCTTGATCTCCAAGTTGACACGCTTAATCAAATAAGCTCAATATCTCATATTGATTTATTTACACATGGTCATGCTTTCTTGTGTCCTACTAATCAAGAGGCCCACAGATATCGCTTCTGTCATATGGAAGGGATAGATCTCATCTACATCACTCACATCCCTCCGCATAATTCATTGTATATCCAGTGATCGACTTTATAGTCCACCCTGTTATGGGTGGCGTTTGACGATACCAAAGTATACAACTACTTATGTAGGGAACCGTAGTGACTTCAAGTCTAAGGACTATTCATACCAATAGTCACATGAGAATGTTTATGACACTCATACGACGATCCATGAAACATTCTCATGGCGGGTCATTCAGTATATATTCTCTAATATATATACCCATGTGTCAACCTGATATCTCATATCCATGACTTGTGAGATTAAGTCATCTGTTGACCTACATGCTAGTCTTAATGCATTAATATTACTCTTGTATATTAATGCTTGACTAGGAATAGTTTAGAGTAGTGTTCTATATATATCTACATATCTCACTATTAATTCAACTAATTGATATGTTGTAGATAAGAACTTACTACCCAAAGACATTATTATACTTATTCAATCGGCACTGAACTGAAATAAATATAACAACCAACTTTGTCTTTTATTAATAATGATATATAATACAAAATGAGCCCTTTACAATCATCTCATAATTGGTATTAGGGCTAATACTAACACGTAGGTCTCTAGTGTCTTTGTTGACAAGCTCTTGCAAATCAAAGCACATCAATCGAGGGCAACGTTATCGGCATGACTCCTCAGATGATCAAGTCAATGACAGGCTAAAGTGAGTCTCGCGTGCATGCGCAAGAGAGCGAAAGAGCTCGAGAAGACTGAGAGAGTTGCCTTTGCGTGAGAAAAGAAGAGCATACCTTCGTTTATCTTCGCAGAACCTTAGATAGTCACAGAGGAAGAAGTTCCACGTAGACTACCACGCAAGCCCTGAGTGGATCACGTTGACAACTACACAAGTGAGACACCGTCGACGTCCACCGGTCAACTGCACGATGTTGGTACGTATTCCTAGTACTATCTAGTCGTTAATCTCATGTTGCTTTCAAAGTAGGCAGCCTCGCTGTGGTTGGTTTTGCGTCAGTTAGGGCGAGGACTCGACCGAGTTTTTCTTTGCTGGTGTACAAAGTCCTGATAGGGCAATGACCCGACCGTGTTTACCTTAGCTACATTAGTGTGGATTGGGAAAGAAAAGAAATTCAAGGTGAAAAAAAAAATCATTTGAGAAAAAATAAAGAGAAAAGGAAATGAGCAAAGGCGAGAGAAGCTCGTGGCGACGAGTGAAGTTATCAACGGCCGCATGCAAGCTCGGTCAAGCCTGCGAGTGAGGTTGCCCAAAGTTCACGGCTGTTCGACGACCATACACAGCAACCATGGGCAGGGCGACCTCGTGCGAGGCTACCCACTGTCGCGAGCTGCCTCTCGCAGTCACAAGCCCCATGATATAAGACGAAGGAGAAAGGAAAATTCATTTCGTCTGAACACATAAAATGATATCAAAAAAAAATTAATCCACGGATGAATTTTTTTAAATTCGTCTATCCATTATTTAGAATAAGTAAACAATTAAAAGAATAAATATTCCGTTCAACAAAAATTTACACGATAAATTTTCATTTTTATTTTCATCCGCCTAAGTAACCAGAAGATATAGAAGGACTATTAATATCCAACCAAAATACTAGATTATATTTTATTAATTATTAATTATTTTTATTGGTGTTAAAAGTGATTATATAGATAGTTTGATTTATTTTAATTATGTTTTTTTTAATATGATATTAATTTTAATTGAATGATGATAATTAAATGGAAAAAAGGAAAAATTATTATCCTCAATTTATCCAAATTCTAAATTAAAAATTTTAAAACATGTAATCGGGCCACTTTCAATTGGACCCCTCACAACTTTATTATTCGAGGTTTTTCTCCTTTTTGAACAAGGACGTTGCCTCCAATCTCCTCCTCCTCACCAAACCTCACCAATGAGGGACTTCGCTTCCTGCATCGGCAACCACGCCGTCACCGTCTCCTACTGCAGCGGCGGCGGCGGCACTGGCAGCGGCCGCAGCGGCACTGGCAGCAGCGGCTGCGGCGGCACTGGCAGCAGCGGCGGCACTGGCAGCAGCGGCAGCACCGCCTCCGTCGTCGTCGACCACGCTGGCTCCGCCCTCATCGCGGTCACCTGCTTCTATCGCGCTACGCTCTTCACCCTAAGGGAGGTCCTTCTCCGGGTCACCTGGTCCCATGCCAACGCCGGTCCCTTACTCTCGGTCGCCGTCGACGACGACTCCACCTCGGCCCGCCCTCGGGAGCCCAATGCCTTGGAGTTTTCCCATCCGCTGACCGAGAAGAAAGGCACCCGCTCCTGTTTCTCCGGCCCCTGCGCCGTCGCCCTTCACTGGGACATCTCCGCCGCTCGATACGAGTCGGGCCCCGAGCCCGTCGACGGCTTCTACGTCGTCGTCGTGGTGGACTCGCAGATCGCGCTATCGCTCGGCGATTTGAGCAGGGACTTCGTCGCCGAGTTCGGGGACGCGCTTCCGCTCGCGCGATGCTCGACGATTTGCCGCAGAGAGCAAGTCCTCGGTCGCCGCCTCTACTACTCCACCAAAGCGCGGTTCTGCGACGGCGGTTCCGATCACGAAATCACCATCCGGTGCAAGGGGTACGGATGGGACGCCGACGACTCTGAGCTGTCGGTGTCGGTCGACAAGAAGCCGGCGGCGCACGCGAGGAACCTCCGGTGGAACTTCAGAGGGAACCAGACCGTCTTCGTCGACGGATATCCGGTGGACGTGATGTGGGATGTCCACGACTGGTGGTTCGGCGACTCCTCCGGCCAAGCCGTGTTTTTGTTTCGCCGTCGGAGCACGCCGGAAAGCAGACTGTGGCTAGAGGACGAGGCACTGAACGCCGAGCAGGGGATTTCTGGCTTCTCCCTGTTGATCCGAGCCTTCAGGAGCCCTTGATATCAAAAAAACAAACTCTTTTACATCATTTGTTTTATTATGAAGAATGAAAATAAGATTCTTGTACATCCAAGTTTTAAATTAAAATTGATTTGAGCATCGAATTAATTGTCACTTTGTTTTCGTCCGCCATTAAATAAATCAGGAAGTACTCATAATAAATAATTCATCAATCTAATATTCATAAATTAATTATTCATTAGAAAAAATTTATCCGTTAATTTACCAAAACTAAAAGCGAGATCATTACCATTGCTCCGGGCAGAAGTGCATTATTTCGTGATAGTTGACTAAAAGGAATAATGTTTGATAAACTTGTCATCTTATTGATTGGGGTTTGACTTTTTCAGTTTCTACTAATCATTTCGATTGCGATGCTTCAGTTTAAACCTACAACAAAAAGTGTGGTAAGTTTTGGTAAGTTTGCTGTCGTTTGACTTCGAGATAGATTCGCAAAAACAACCTCCTGAAATTGTGTACGATAGATTTGATATGATCCTTCTGTAGGGCCTATATTAATCAATATATAATAGAATCTAAATTATTAAACTTTTTTAGTAACTTACAACTCAGCATCATGTATGTGTGCACACTTGTCAAATGAAAATTTCTCACTTATTATGGTTGTTTTGGCTAAAGATATATAACGCATTCCATAATTTTTATTTTTTTTTGCCTTTTCTTTTTGGTATAAATGTCAAAATTTTTGACAAGATGAGTCGTGGACTGGGCAACTATAACCACCGACTGAAAGCCGAAGCAAGACAAAATGTCCACCTCATCCTATAACAACGTCGGTTTAAAAGCACATGTTAAAAAATAATTCCTTCGCCTCAGTACTCTTACTAATCTATTTGTTTTGTCAATCTGAAAAAAATTAAATTACGAATGCTTACTGATCATTAGTATAAATGATTAAATATGAAAAAATATATATATATTTGTCATCATTATTTAAAATTATCATCGGGATCCTCGGGACCGTAATCCCTAATCCGTTCCTCCATCAAAGATTGTTGATGATCTCATGGACCCTATTTGTATTACAAGTAGGGTCTATGAATTTTCACCTATGAGGGCAATGATCCATCTTCTAGACTGTACTTTACGGTCTAGAGGATCCGATCTCTTAAAATCATGATTCAAAATCGCTTATTCGGTAAGTTTTGGCATATCATTCCTTAATTTTAATCTTTCAGGATAATTACGATTAAGGATTCAAAATTATTGATTCAAAATGGTTTAAGAATGTTATTATTTAAAAAATAAATACTTAAAAAAACATATATTTATATAAAAAATTAAACGGTTGGAATCAACTGATTATCAATTATAAATTTATATATAATTTATGAATATATATTAATTTATAAATGTGTATATAATTTATTTTAAAAAATCTAACGGGGTTGTAGCATAACCATTGATATCGGACAAATCAGAATTTTTTTAATTTTATTAATCTTCTCTGAAAAAATCTTTTTAACTTAGGTGGATTCATGAATACATTTTTTTTTTTAATAGATGGTTAAAAATATTAGATTAATGGATTATCTACTTCCAATTTATTCCGATGATTGATAAAAAATTTATGTGAAAACGGACTAATCTATCTAATTTGGATAACTATTACCAACAAACAAAAAAACTAACTCATAAAATAATTTTAAATTTAAAAATGTTCGTGTATCTTTTAGCGTTCTATTAATAAAAAATATTTTTGTTAATTTAATATTACTATTAAATATTATGTTTCAAAAATATTAATTTCTAATCAATAATTCAAACTATAATTTTAATAAATTCCATATAAATTATTTTTAATATTTTATATAATATTAATGGGATTAAGAGATGAATAATTTTTAAATGAAATTAAAAGATCATAATACATAACTAATATTAAGAAAAATCTTATTTAAATTTAGGGTTCAGATCAAATGCAACTATATAAACATGGAGAAAGTATTTTTTTTTTGATTTGGATTTTATTATTGACAATAAAATTCACTCTTAATATATTTATTTATAATTAAAATTATATTATAACAATTCATCATAACTAAATTAGAAATATAATATTGAACACTAAAAATATATTCAGTTATATCATTAAATATTTTTAAAATTTACAAATACAACTCCATATATTTCACCAATACAAAAATAAATATAGTATTTTATGTAAACAATCAATACAATAACTTTTTATATTAAAATATATCTTATAATAATTAATATGTTAAATTGCAAGGTATTAATAAATCATGTGAACAATTTTAAATTTCATTTTATGACTTTTATAAAATCTATCCTATAATAGGATGTCACTATAAAAATAAAATAACAATTTTAATTAATTAAATTTAATTTTTAAAATTTTTTAATACATCTTGATCGATAAATTGAAAACATGATATACATATGGAAAAAGAAAATAAATTATCAATAACAATCTAGAGTATAAATTTTAGTTCATCAATATTTATAGTATTAGAATTATCTTTATCAAATGATATTAAAAATATTTTAAAAAATAATTCATATTTTTTAAAAATTAAATATAATAATTGAAATATATTGTGAAAGATGTATACTTCATCAATTCAATATTCTAATAAACATTTTTGAATTGTCCAAAAATTATCAATACAATAACAAATCATACTCACATAAATATAATTGAATTTACAAATGGTAACTCCAAATATCATAACAAAAAAAAACTATTATATAATTTACTAAAACATGACATCAATAAAGTTGCTCTAGTTCAATAAATTAAATATAATCAAGATCCATGTTAGAAGAATTATCTTCTTATCTTTTAAAGACTCTGGGCTATGGGTAAATTTCACCCTGTCTATACAGGCACTGCCCCAACCTCTCACAATGAGATGGTGGGACCTACTACTTAAGTGTGGGTTCCATCATCCCAATGTGAGAGGTTAGGACAGTGTCTGTACAGGCAGGATCGAATTAACATGCAACGAAAAAATAACATCCAAACATTTATGATTTAATTTTCAACTACGGTGTAATTTTTTCTCCAAATGAAATACGTAATCATAGAATGTTGGACTTCTAAACTATTCACCCTAAGCACTTCCTGATTTATCTTCACGGCCTATAAAAAATTTTAATGGAACTGAGTCAATTGCCTCAAATTTGATATTATCTCGCTCGATATTTTTTTTTAAAACCTCTTTTCAGGATTAGATAATTAAAATTGAAAACCATCAAAATTTTAAAATTCAAATATAGAAATAAATAAAATGATGTGAAAATAATAAAAATGAGCTCTATTTATAGTTTGAAGAATAATAATTATTAAATCATAATCATTAATTAAAAAACGATCAACTATTAAATCATAGTCATATAATTAAAACAAAATTTAAATCGTTCATTCATGGCTAATTTTGGGGTTGAAATCGTAACCGACCCAACCACAAATGGGTCGATTACGATATCGGCCGGTTAAACAAAGACACTGATGATGTTGCATGCTCAACATCGAATGCAAACTCAACTCAGACCTGTGAAAGATAGTCCTTTAATGTCATCAACATTTAAGCATGCACTAGGCACTCACCTATTCCCTTTAAAAGCATGTTCAAATTATCATGTATAATATTGATTATGTGATTACCAAGCAATCACATAATTAAGGTTATGGAAAATAAAATATAATCAAATGTTATTTAATTTAAGTTAGGTAATGCAATAAAAATTTATTTATTTGAAGGCTTTAATGAATAACTTAGTTTAATATTTTACTATATTACCCTTAGTTACAAAACCAACCATATATTATTATTATTATTATTTTAAACTCTACATTTAAAAAAAAATTTCTTTTTCACATTTTTCTTTATTTTTATGTATATTTTTTAAAGGTTTTTAAATTTTTTTTATGTTTTTTTTTATTTTTTAGTTTTTTTTTTTTCTATTTTTTAATTTTTAATTTTTAATTTTTTTAAAAAATTTCATTTTCTATATATTTTTTATAAAAAAATTACATTTTTTATGTTTTTTAAATTTTTTCCTATTTTTCTCTTTTTTTAATGATTTTTCTAATTTTTAATTTTTTTAAAAAGTTTTTCATTTTTTATTTTTTATTTTTGCTTTACATTTTCCTTTTTTTATCACATTTTTCTCTTATTCAAAGATATTTTGGATAAAAAAAAAATTCGTTAACCTCGAAAATAAGAAAAACTTCAATTTTTCGAAATTTTTCGATTCCGAGTTGCATGCTCCTTTTACTGACGTGTCAAGCATAGAACATTACTCGAGAATCATCAATTACTTAAACGAAACAGGATTTTCATTTATAACCTTATATGGATAACCAAGATTATCAAAGATAACCCCCAATCAAATACATCCTAAAAGAACAGTCCACCTCATAAAATTCTTGTCAATGCAGAGTCTGAGAAAAGATATCATATTGATAGTAAAAAATAAAATCGTCCTCTCAACCGTCCCTCCAACATAATCCATCATTGTCTAAAAAAGAAAGTAAATTATGAAATTCATCCAACAAAAAATGATTGAAACAACCAACATGACATTCAATACCCACTAAAAATTAACCCCATACATATGAACAATAACACCCTTAACTGAGCCAACTGCATCAATCAATGATCAATTTAGTCCTATAAAAATTTTCTATCAGTTTCCAAGATAAATTAGAAAATGAACGTTGGGGCTCATCCAAAAAAGAGTTTTATCGTTGTGTGGGCTGCCCTGCATTTGTTCCCTGTACAAGTTTTAAAATATATACTAACAATTATATTTGTCGGATGCTTTTAACAGCCTTCTCAGCATCCATTGACCAGGTTATTAATTAAAAATCACAGAAATATTGACCAATTCATTCATGCTCAATCATCGATGACAGAGATTTGCAACTACTACTAACCTACTTCCCATGCCCAATCCATCTGTGTTTGTTGTGAGCAGTTGACTAGATCACCATCTTGACTTTTTTACTTGCTCAACAAAAACAAAGTTATGTCAAGTCAACCTTCTTGTTTCTAAAATTAAACAAGCAAAACATACAAGATTCTGCGAGGAGCAAGTTATGCTCTTATTTACCAACTTACACTTGAAACAATAATGATAATGGATATAATTGAATACTCGAATTATCAAAAAATAGTAAGGATGATGATAATGGATATGAAGGTTCAGGAATTGTCAGTACCTGCAGGGATAGGAGAAACTTAGCTCATCTGATCACTCTTGGTTTTGCCAGAGAACACATCTCCATAGTTTAATCTGTTTATCTTCAAGCATCTGAGGTTCAATAGGGTTGTTCACTTGACCAACTTAAACTGTATTCTAAAAACACCCAGATAGATTCAAGGAGGACAGATTCCTGACTAGATATCAAGCTACCCAAAATTCACTATTATTTTACATGCGTCGAACAAATGAAAAGAAGAATTTGAGCAACAGAAGCTTTGCTGTTAGCTTCTGAAATTTTGAATGCTATTTAAATGCATGGAAATCAATCACAAGCATGCAGGTTTCCTAACATTTGCGAGCCAAAGAATTTGGTCGGATCTTCAGATTTTCTTCTCTTGGCGTGGAACAGTTAACTTCAAGTTCAAGAAGGATTTCTCGCCTGACTGCGTGATAATTACACAAACTGGTCGCCTTGATGAGATACAGTTCTCTGGGTTTCTCCGACTCTTACAGAAAAAACGGACTCTGAGAACTGGGACTGGCACGGATCTGAACCAAGAGTTTCAGACGGAGAAAAGGGCCTGGCGGGAGGACAGTAGAGAGGCTGCATGGAGCGCTTTCTATCGGGAGAATCTCGCAAGGAAATTCTACAGACAGGGCATGTTGAATGTTGTTTCAGCCATATATCTATGCAAATGACATGGAAAGTGTGCCCGCAAAAAGGTAGAATGCGCAAGACATCCTTCTCTTGGTATTCTGCAAGACACACTGTACACCTACCCAAAGCGAGAAAAAAAAAATGAGTTAAGGATTCCAAAGATGCTCATCCCTAGCACCAAAAAAAAATATGCTCATTCCATTTGAACAAACATAAAGGTAAAATTTCAAAAGGCGACAAAGGGGAACAAAATTAACCAAATGTTCATTGAAAAGGAAAGGCCTAAGTGTGGGTGTGTGTACCAAATCGGTGGAGAATAAACACTGTCTTTTTCAACTACCTGTTTGATGGTGCATTGTGGTCAGAGTGCGCGAGTGGAAAATTTTGTAAGGTTGTTATGTCTCCTTCATACTTTGTGAATAATAGCTTTGAGTAGTTAAAAATAAACAAGTAAAAAAAATAATATAACAAAGATAAAAATGTTTAAAATGATGTGAAGAGTTACCAAAAAGGATAATTTAAAAAAAAAAAATACTAATGTCCAAGTGTGAATTAAGAAAAAGTATATGGTATGAACATATTCAAAGACATCTAACAGACTCAGCAATTAAAAAAATTAAATTGATTAAAGTTGAAGGAATAAGAGTTAGGTAGAGACCCAAAAACATTAGTTAATGCAATAAATAAATAAATAATTTAATCTTCTAAATATTACTAGTGCAAGGGAAAATGGTAGAAAGAGACCAAAAGGAATTAGTTAATGCCATAAAATAATTTAATAATTTTAAATATAAGGGGTAAATAGAGACAAAAAAATAATAATTCAATCATTTAAAGGAATAAGATTCAATGGAGGATAAGATTCATACAAGTGACCTATGGTTGAGACATATACAGCTTGGGATAAGATTCATGTAACCAACCTTAAATAGTTGGGGCATCTATGGCTTGGTATAACATTCATATGGATGACCTAAAATTAATGGGGCATCGACGAGCTAGGGATAAGTAAGATTCGTGTAACTGATCTAAAATAATTAAGACACCCACGGCATATAGCCCACCTAAAATAGTTGGGAGATCCACAGTTTGGGATTTAGCCGGCCTGGCCTGAAATAGTTGGGATATACCTGCTTGATAGACATGATGATGATGATTAACTATTACCAGTATATGGAATTATTGACATTTGGAAATACAACTTTCTTTTCTGGCTTATTCTATTGCAATGGAACATTTATTTAAGAAGAGTTACAGGAATTGTGATGTAGAACTTTAGGGAAAGGGGGAATACTTGAGATTAGAATGAAACTTAGATAGATGGACTGATTGAGGGAAAAAAGCTGCACCTAAATTAACTATCGATGAAGAAAAAGACTCGTATGCTGAATATAGCTTCAAATTCCAGAAAACAGCTCTAAAATGATATATATCAGAAATTATATAGTTCAACATGAATATTTAATTCTAGGTTTTGGGGAACCAACAAAATTGTTTGATTTAGAGCATTGATCTGCATATATGCTTAGCCGATTATGTCTTTTGACTATTTTACTAGTTAACAGGAATATCTGAAGAGAACAAATTGTCAATTGACAAAAATTGTAGTTGATGGTAACAGGGATGTAATAGAGCCAAACTCGAGCTGGGATCAGCTCGAGCTCGAGCTCGAGCTTGAAAAAAATAAAGCTCGGCTCGAACTCGATTGAGCTTGCTTGCGAATTTGAGCTCGAGTTCAGCTCAACCATCTAGTCAAATTAAACTCAAGCTTTCGAGCTCAAGCTCAAGCCAAAACCAAAATAGAAGTAATTTTGCAGTAATTTTTTATATTGTATATCAAACAATAATAACTATTTGATTCTTTTGAAAATAAACTTTCAAATTTTAAGATTTTACCTAATACTTACCATTAATTACTTAATGGTACTAAATTGTTCAGTATTTACACAAATAAATAAAAATAATATATTATATATAGCCTAGCTTGATAGGGCTCGACAAGCCCTCGAGCCAGTATTAAGTGAGCTCGACATCGGTTCAAATATTAAACGAGCTGGCTCGAGCTCACTATCACCTTGAACGAATCTCCAAAAGCCTCTCTATATCTGAGATGAGAAGCCAACATCTTCAACATCAGTAGTCAATTGTTTGCCCATCATGAGTCGGCTGTTGTGCTTGATATGGCTGATATCATGGGAAATGGCAAGCCCACATCTTCAAAATCCTCATTTATTACTTTCCGAAATGACCATCAATCAACTATTTGTAGTCCATCAGTCAACTGTGCCATATAGAATCGACTTCGCAAGTCGGCTTCTGAACATTTTGAGTAGAGCAATCGACTACAATAATCGACTCGAAATCTTTCTATGATGATTTTATTGTCTAGTCGACTCAAAATCTTTCTGTTTGATTTTTCAGGCTGAAAACACTATCATTGAATCGACTGATAGCGTTCATGTAGTCAATTAATAGTGCAATTGACTAATATTGTTCATGCAGTCGACTGTACTGTTCACAATGCTAAAAAATTCACATGCTTAATACACTATTCACACTAAATTCTCTTATGCCAAGGGATCTCCAGGACTACCTCGTATGCCCAGTATAAGTCAACCTCGACTTATTAGGATCTCATTCTTATCTAGTATCGAGTTGACCTCAACACTTCCCTTGCCTAAAGAATCATCATCTCTAGACTTCACCCATTGCCCAGAATCAAATCACCCTTAACTTGCTATGACCTCCACGCCAACGCCAGTTGGACATCAATTATAAGTGTTTAGTCAATTGTGACCCACTTGAAATTCTCTCTTGCAACTTCGTATTGGACTTCTAACTACCAAGTGTCCTATCAACAGTGATTCACTTGGAATTCTCTCTTGCCAAGTCTTGTTAGACTTCCAACTGTCCCGTGTCTAGTCGACTGTGTCACTTGGACTTCTCCACTATCAAGTGTCTAGTCAACCGTAGACTACTTGACATCTGCTCAACCATCAAACATCAAAACTCAATTCGAGCTTGCTCGACCTTGACCAAATATCCATTGCCCCAACCAATGTAGCATGGACACTAAAAAAAATAAAAAAATTGAAGTGTTGACCACGAACACGACACACCACGCAAATACGTGTGTCGGATAAGGCAAAAGCTGCATCATTAACTTTTTAAAAGTTTGACCAGTCGGATATGGCTAGAACAGGGCTGGGACACGTTTCTAGATACGTTTTGGCTCAATTGCAAAAAATTAAAAATTGCAAGAGTTAAATTGAAAAATTAAATTTATGAGGACTAATTAATAAATAAATTAAAATAAATTAGTCCTTTGATATTTCTTGCTCCTGATTATTTCCTACTCTTGTTCTTTCATCATCGATCATCACAACACCACTCGCTGCTACTCGCCGCCACCCTCCAGTTTCTAGCAAGTTTACTTTTCTATTTTTTCTTCTGAAATCGCTGCTCAGAATTTGTTTTTACTTTTGGGAATTGTGTCTTCTTAATTGTTGTTTTTTAGCTGAAAATTTAAAATGTTCAGCCAATTTTGCAATGAAATAACACTTCTTTAATTTCTTTTGCAAAAAAAAAAAAATTGTACAGGAGGATGATGGAAAGTCAATTGATCAATATGTTTATGTTATTTGTAACCTATGTGTGATGGAAAGTTTTCAAAATGAGAGTGGATAGGAGGATGATGATTATTCTCCTTTGTAGAATTTGTGACCAAGGTGGAAAAGGCAATTGGAGGAGGAAATGTTACTTGGTCATGCAATATATGTACTAAAGTGTACGAAGGATCATATTCGAGGGTGAAAGCACACTTGTTAAAACAAAAAGGTGCTAGAATTGTTGGTTGTACCGCTATTACAATGGATCAAATGAAGCGTATGCAACAGCTTGTGGATGATGCGGAATTGAGAAAGAAGAATTCTAAACTGAAAGAAGTTCCGTTGCCTTCGTCATCTGTATCATCAAACATGGCTTCAAAATCCTCATTTAGTGGTCCTTTGCAAAATGATGATCCAACTCCAACAAAGAAAAGAAAAGGACCACTTGGCTCTCTTGAAAAAGCATTTAACTTGAATGTTAGAGATGAGCTCCACTTTGAAATAGCAAGGTTGTTTTACATCGGAGGATTATCATTCAATATTGCTAAGAATCCTCATTATGTTTGTGCTCAATGAACGATTCCAGGTTATCTTCCACCTGGATACAATTTATTGAGAACTTCACTTCTTCAAAAAGAAAAAGCTCATATTGAAAGATGTTGGAGCCAACAAAAGCTACTTGGAAACAAAAGGGGTTAGTATTTGTAGTGATGGGTGGTCGGATGTGCAAAGAAGACAGTTAATTAATATCATGGTCGTGTGTGAAAGTGGTCCTATATTTTTGAAGGCGATAAATTGTGAAGGCAAGTACAAGTATAAAATTTTCATCTCTAAGTTGCTCATTAATGTCATAAATAAAGTGGGACATCTTAATGTTGTCCAAGTGATCACCGATAACGCACCTATTTGCAAAGTGTTGGGTTACTCGTTGAGGCAAAGTACCCACTAATATTTTAGACTCCTTGTGCTGTGCACACATTGAATCTTACTTTGAAGAATATTTGTGCACCGACTAACTCTCGATAAAACAAAGAAGCCTTTGATGAATGCAAGTGGATAGCAGAAGTAGCAAATGATGCTTCAATGATCAAGAATTTTATCATGAATCACAATATGAGATTATCGATGTTCAACATAACTCAAACTTGAAGATGCTATTACTTGCGGATACTCAATTTGCTTTCACGATCATTATACTTAAAAGGTTTAGACAAATCAAGAAATGTCTTGAAAACATGATGCTTGGTGAAAGATGAGATCTGTACAAGGAGGATGATATAGTGAAGGTCAGAGTAATGAAGTACAAGATATTGAATGATCAATTTTGGGAAAAGATTGATTATATACTTGCTTTCATAAGTCTGATTTATGAGATGCTAAGGAAAGCAAAGATCAACCTTGTCTTCATTTAGTCTATGAGTGGTGGGATGAAATGATACAAAAAATGAGAGTTGCTATCTCAAAGGAATCTCATAGTGGAGATTCAAAGTTTTATGAGGTTGTTCATAATATTCTAGTGAAGCGATGGAATAAAAGCAATACACCTCTACATTGTTTGACACATTCTTTGAATCCAAGATAAAGCTAAAAAAAATTAACTTTCCAAGTTTTAGCAAATTAGAAATATTAGTTCGTGAATGATGTTAAACTATCAATCTTTTTATATGGATATTATAGCTATGAGTGGCTCCAAGAATCTCCCAATCGTCTTCCTTCTCATAGGGACAACGAAATTTCAAGGGAAAGGAAAAAGTGCATTGAACGATATTACTCCAATTCATCCGAACGAAGAAGTGTCAATGAAGAGTTTGGCTCTTTTTCAAAGGTGATTGATGATTTTTCTGATAATGATGTAATGTGTGATCGAGGTTTGATGTCTCCAACTAAGTGGTAGGTTATCCATGTGCTTCTGCACCAACTCTTCAAAGTTTAGCTTTAAAGCAACTAGGACAACCATCTCCTTGTTGTGAGAGAAATTAAAGCACCTACAATTTCACACTCATTGAAGAGGAACAAGATAACACCACAAAGAGATGAAGATTTGGTGTATGTTCACTGTAATCTTCATCTTTTATCTAGGAAGAGTCCACGTTATAGTGAAGGAGAAGGTAAGATGTGAGATGTTGGAGCAGAAGGATTTGATTCCATAGAAATGGAGGGTGCTATTATCCTTGAAATTGTCAATTTGTCTCTTGATGAACCTGAATTAGAGCCAGTCTTATTTACTGATGACGACAATGTTGGTGATGAGACAGATATGAATGTTTGATTTTTTTACTTGTTTAAGATGGATTTGGTATTTTATATTTTGTTATGTTTACTTTTTGTTTGTAATGGATATTTATGATTGATATAATATGATTTTATATTATAGGATTTTTAATTTTTTTAATACTATATATATATATATAATATTTTTATATATTGTAATAATCATCGTCTCCTAGCCATATCATATCTTATATTTTCAAAAAATTTCATATCGTCGTATCCGTGTCGTGTCTAATATGATACCCGTATCCATGCAAGATAGGCCGCTACAGACATATCTAAATAAAATTAAACGTGTGGGTAGTTATTGACCTCATAGTTACTACATAGAAAGATGAGAAAAATATTAACTTTGATCAGTGTTCTAAATGGAAGTCAAAGCGGCCGCCTAGGCGGGAGGGGGACATCAACCGCACCGCTTGGATTGGCGGTATTTTAGGCGGACAAAAGTCAACCTAGGCTATTGCTATTGCTGTCGTCATTAGGTTAGAAATCTCGTCGTTTCACCCAGATCAGCACTGCACAAATGAGGGATCGACGCACCACGATGAGTACGAAAGCGTTGCATGGGCCCGACGACCAATCCAGACCCCCCCACATGAGCCCAACGACGGCCCGGTCACGTCGACCGAACACGACATCAAACCCTGCAGCGCGCCCTAGCTCGACGACGGGCTCAGCCGCGTCGCCCGGGCCCGGAGACACGTCACCCGAGCCCAGCAACACGTCCAATCGTGCAACACATCCAAAGCCAAAACAGAAAGAAAGTTAGGTTTTTCTTTTTTAACTTAGGGTTTAATATATTAATAATTTTAATCAACTCCTAATTATCATTGGGATAATTTAAATACACTTAATTAAAACCTAATAAAATTATCCTATTAATTTAATTTTTATATATATTTAAAAAATATTTTATTTATTTTTTAAAAAAATAATTTAGATTAAATTTTTTTATTTTTAATTGATATATTTAAGCCTACTAAAATTATTCTATTCTATTATATATATATAATAAAAAAATCAATTGCTTAAGCAGTCACTGACCGCCTCGCCTACCACCATTTACAACACTGACTTTGATGATTGTGGATCAAAAAAGTTTTCTTTGCTAGAGAATATTCACATTCTTAGAAACTAGTCACAAGTGCAATATCACATAACAATAATGAAAATTCTTCAATGGTAGCCACATGTTCTTGAAAGGATTCCTGTGTATGGTTGTATCTTAATTGCCTTGAAAACCTAATAGATTTCACAGTCGCATGATAACTAGAATTCAATATTCCTTCATCCGCATTTCTCACTAATTTTCAAATAGGAAGGGGCAAATGGAGGGTTTTTTCAAAAGCTTCAGAGGTATTTTTTAGATGACGGCACATGGACAAAATAGATGGGAGCACAAATTAATTCATATGTAAATACGTGTATCTTCTAATTATGAAATAAAAAATCTAGTAAGCACAAATACTGAAATCAACAATGCAGAAGAAATATTAAAGGAACATAAAATAAGAGGCATAACTAAGTCAAATATTAAAATTGAAATATAGATATGGGTATTAAATTATTTGATAATAAAACAAAAGTAAATAACATAACTGATAATACAGATTTAATGCAAGACCTATAACTAAAAGCGAAAAGATTTATAGGAGGAAATATTTTACATACAATATCAGACATAATGCATAAGAACCAATTCATGCTTTCAAAGAGATTGGAGTTCAACATATCCTAATTCATTAATGGTCAAGTAACTAGTGGGAAAAAGGAAAAAACACTGTGACATAACATACAGAAAGACAAAATCACTTTCACTGAAAAATTATAGGAACATAAAAATGAGAACGACAACAGAAGATAAGCACTATTTGGGTTTAGCAATAGTTAGCAAAGTAGCATACTATAAGGAACTGTGCATTGAATACGGATATGCCAAAATAAGAAACTTACTGTGTGTCTTGTCCAGAAGAAAAAGGATGAGCCCCAAATTTCTTTGTTGGAAAACTAGCAACTGTAACTGGTTCCAAGCCATGGATCCCACGTTCCAGCTGTTTTGTGAGGGGAAAAAAGTAGGAATCAGTAGACAATTAACCATGCTTGAATATCATACTTTCATGTGTCACCGAGTGTCATCCAGAAGAAACCTATCAGGCTTTTCCAGGCAAGGAACTCAAGTGCCAGGAAAGTAAAACAGTAAAATAAAATATTATATTAACAGGTTTTTTATTTTTTGATTCCAGATTATCTCAAAATAAATAGCAAAAAACAAACAGAATACCAAAATGGCAGACATAAAATGAAAAGAAAATCAAACTAAAAACGTATTGATTAAAAAAGCATGCTCAATATTACAAGGTAGGGGAAAACTAAACTAACATTCTTTCAAACTTTTATCTGCGATTATTGTTAGAAATTGGGGGGCATTTGTCTCAAACAGAAAGAAGTACAATAAAATGATGTAAAAGGACAGAAAGAATCACAAACTGGCAGCCAACATCCCCATTTATACAGGATCTGTGGAAAGAGACTCTTTTTATTCCACCTCAAAAGCAACACCAGATATCACCAACTTCACAAATTTCGTTATAGCTTGTTTGGACAAATTTAGTTGGGGAACAAATTCATAATAAATTTATTTTCGATTCTCATTCTTGGATATAAGCGAGAAAATGATAATTGAAAATTCATTTATGTTTGGAATCAAGTATATCGACATATTTTGTAGTATATTGGAGCGTCCTTTAGTCTCGTGAATTCATGAAACAGGAATTAAAGTAGTCTTCATCGATTCAAAGTCCTTTTTTTGGAAAGTGGATTATAATTCCCTCTTTTCATCAAACATATAAATCTGAAATTACTTATTCCATAACAGTATATAGTTCGAAATAATCTGTTAGTTCCTCAAGCACACCGATCTCATTATGCGAAGTGGTCATTAAGGAAACTTACAGCAAACGAACCAACAATGCCAAGGTCAGATCTGGAGGCGTCAGTAGGAAGCGACATTCGTGAGTTCCTGAGGTGGATTCTCGCACAGATGAGCCGCGTGCACACGAAAACTATGAACATGGTGCTCACCGCGAATCCGATCACCGTCATGACCAGGTTAAGCCCTGGCCAGATCATGATTCCTCCTGTTCTTCCCCTACTCCTCCCCTCCCCCTACCTCATCAAAGGCGGGATGCCGATAAAGGCAGCACCTTTTCCTCAAAATCTACCGCGATTCCCGGACGCGATAAGTATCCGCAAATCACTGAAGCCAAAAGATGGCATCAGTGATCGGAACCCTACGCGGAGGTATAGAGAAGAAGCATTCGCCGCCCGGAGAGGAGAAAGGGGAGGAGATCTGCCGAGCGAGGCCAGGAGAGACTCCTGCTGCCAGTGGCTCTTACTCTATTTGTAACCCTACTCCGTAATATCCACTTCCCAGAAATTGTTACTTTTTTATTTTATTTTGTTTTATTTTATTTTATTTTTGAAGAAAGCTCGGAAAAGCCCCTCATTTTAGGAAAATTCTGTTACAGTTAAGTCCATATGCTCAAAAAGCCTCAAATAATCTCCCAATTATAATATATATATTCTTATCTTATATCACTTTTCAAATATTGTTACTACTATTCAGATACTAAAACTTAAAAGAAAATCAAATGCATTATACCCATTTTGAAAACTATTTTTGAAATCAAACTATATTTTTTTTATAATTTCAAAATTATTTAACTAAAAATAATGATGTATTTTTTTAATTGGTATCGAATATTTAATTTACACCTACTAATTTTGAAATATCAAATATATGGTCTCTCAAATAGAGTAAAAGAGATATTTTTACTGCAGAAAGCTTTATCATCTTTGGTGCAACATTAAAGCAATCCTTAGGATTTAAGGAGTTAAAAAGTAGATAGAATTCTTTTTGATGTGTGCCTAAGGGGAGAAGTAGAGTTTAAGTTAGAAACCTTAATTCTTTTTAGAATTGAAAAGTTGGGTTAAGTAATTATCCTAATTTAAACATATTGTCAAACATTAAAATGGATAGATTATTAGTGCAATCGACCTCTAAAATTTTCATATTTGACAATATGTTTAATGGAGTCTAGTCAGGTCAAAGTTGATCGGCTGCCTAGAAAAGAGAAAAGTCCAAGTGGTCAAGGTGACCGGAGTCTTTGCAATGGTGAAAAGTCTACCGAGTGACTAGTCCTAACTGGATGTTAGGCAAGAGAAAGTTCTAACTGGAGATTAGCAATGGTGAGAAGTCTATCGAGTGATTAGTCCTAACTGAAAATTAGATAAATAAAAGTCCTAACTGGAGCTTAGATAGTGGTGAGAAGTCTATCAAGTGACTAATCCTAACTAAAGATTAGATAGATGAAAAGTCTTGGAAGAGTAAACTCTAAGAAAGTGTAACCAAAAGATTTTCAGTTGACGGCGCTCGATTAACTAGACCAACGAATGTTGAATTCTGCTAACACTGTTTTACTTTTCTATTTTATATCTATTATGCTAAGCCAATATTGTAGAAAAGTCTTATTCGATTAGGTTAATCAAGCACTAAGCAAAATCAAAGAAAGTCTAAACATGTATAAAGGACTAGATGTTTAGCGGGTAAATTAAGGTAAGCTCCTGGAGTAGAGTGTAGTGAGGTCATGTCTCATTTGGAACAAAATCTTAGGCGTTGATCCAATTAAAGAAATCAATGGAAGTTTCTAAGTCGAGATTAGACAATCCTAACTTTCATATCAGTGCATGTATATTATTGTTTAACTCTGTTTTGCATTGTCATGACCCCTTGAACTTAAAAGGATCATAACTTTTACTTCAGAAGTCAGAATCAGGCTCTGTCAAAGCCACGCGTGCAGAATCCAAAGATCTTTATTTGACCCACTCAATTGAACCGGAGGTTCAGTCGACCAATCCCTAATGATAAGATCAAATCAGATTCAAAATCAAGCTGAAGAAGGAAATACTAGTTCAGTTGACTGATACATTTATCGATCGACCGAACACTTTTAGCAAGAGGAAATTTAATGAGATTGGATCAAGAAGTAAAAGGAAATTCAAAGGTTTGGTCGATCGAACAGGGAGTCGGTCGATCGATAAATAAAGATTTCACGGAATATACAATTTGGACAGATCGTAAACATACATGAGAAATCAGGTAGATTATGGAGTTCAATCAACCAAAAAGAGGTTCGGTCGACCGGATAAAAAAATTTAAAAAAGGGCCTCGAGGTCAGAGGTTGTATCATCTATACTCAACTCTGATCAATCTCTCTCTGCTACTCTACTCTGTCATTAATGGGTGGGGCTAAGAGGGTTATTAAGTTTCTATCGCTGGTACGATGCTAGGTTCTCTTGACCTATCGTAAGGCAGAGCCATTGGCGAGTGCGACCAAGAGGGCTATTAGGTTTCTATCCCTAGCATAATGTTAGGTTCTCCTATCCTGTCATAAGGTGGAGCCATTGGTGAGTGGGGCCAAGAGAGAGGACAAAGTCTCTTTCGCCAACGCAATGTTAGATTCTTTGCGCTTGTTATAAGATAGAGTCATTTGCGAGTAAAGCTAGGAGGCAAGTAGACCATGAAGTTTTAAGTATGCTGAGATAATGAGACTATCAGAAAGCTAAGGTTATGAGTTTGCTCAGAACAAAAGTATCAGAAAACTGAGGTTCTGAGTTTGCTGAGATAATGAGATTGTTAGAAGGCTAAGATTCTGAGTTTCTTGATATAATGAGGCTATCAAAAGTTAAAATTTTGAGTTTGTTGTGATAACAAGACTGTCAGACGACTAGGGTTCTGAGTCTACTAAGATAATGAGACTATCAAAAGGTTGAGATTCTGAGTCTGCTGCTAAGATAACAAGACTATCAAAAAGCTGGGATTCTAAGTCTCATTCGCTAGCACGATGTTATATTTACCGAGCTTGTCATAAGACAACAGTGTAAGAGTAAATAAACAAGCAAAAAGACTGATTTTTCTAGCTAAAACATGAATATTTACAAAGAATAGTGACAATAATTTGCAAAGAAGGGGGACAAAGGATATGATAAGGCATTTCAAGATCATTGGAGTTTCTTTTTCTTCACAAACCGATAGAATGACCAATATCGCCATTAAGGAATGAACCATCTCCCTTTGAGTGCTTTTGAGTCCTTCGTGATTTCTTAAGGTCCATCTTGGCCATTTGTATATAATACTTACGAGCAACGCTTTGATCTTCATTGACTGAGCCAACTCGTTTAGAGGCCAAAAACTTTAGCTTCTGATAGAAAGTGAAGACCATGACTTGAAATGAGTTGAGAGCCACCCTTTCTAGGATGACATTATAGGCAAATGGAGTGTCAATCACAATGAAGATGTTGCTCCATATTCATTTTAGACGTTCTTTACCCAGTGAGAGGGGGAGGCTGATTTGCCCTAGTGGTTTCAACTCATGGCCAGTAAACCCAAACATAGGGGTAGGCATAGGTCGCAACTCTTCTCGGTCGATTTGCATTTGGTCGAAGGTTTCTTTGTACAACACATTCACTGAGCTCCTTGTGTTTACAAACACCCTCACCACATTGTAGTTAGTTATAATGCCATGGATCACCAAGGCCCAAAATTGATAAGAGGGTCATTTTCTTGATCACTCCCAATGTCGATGCTATAATTTTCCAACCTTCCTGGCTCAATTAGAGTCTCCATCCATGGAGCCCCTCGCAATCATATTAATGTTGCCAAAATCATTGTTGAGATCATCATCGAGCCGTGTTACCCCAACGATCTCGATAATGATCTCAACAATCATTTTGGCGATTGTCTTGGTGGTCTTATAGGTGGTTGTATCGATAGTTCGAGGAATGGAGTCGAGGTGGTTCTAGCTCCTATCTAGGGACTAAGTTATCTCAGTGTCGGTTTATCTAGGCCCTTGCATCATTGTGTCAAGTGTATCTCACGGGTGTACGCCTGATAGCGTAGGAGAAGTTATTCTACTTTAGAGTCATTCCTTTATGACTTGACTGACACTTTAAACAAGTTGCTCACACTCTTTGATGTCATGAGAATACAACTAGTGGTAAGTGCAGCAGCGAGCTTTTCCTTCTTAGGTTGGCTGGCTGGGGTTTGTTGTAAATATGAGAACTGTTTATGGTTTGCACCGCTCTCTCCTCTCTTCGGATGGGGCGTAGTTGAGGAACTTGTGAGAAATCTTGTCCTATGATGGGGGCTTCTTGCCCGTTTGGGAGTCGGGATGGCTTCACCCTTCCGTGCTAGCTGAGCCTCCTCCAAATGGATGTACTTCTCAGCCCATTCTAGTAGTTTCTCATAATTTAGTGGAGGGTTCTTCACCAGAGATCTAAAGAAATCTCCATCCACCAAACCTTAAGAGAAGACACTAGTCAGAATTTTTGAAGGAGTCCAGGAGACATCCCACACGCCTCAGTTGAATTGCTGAAGGTACTTTTAGAGGGATTCTCGAGGTTTCTGTTTCATGGTGAATAGGTTGAGAGGTGTCTTCTAATACCTCTTGCTGGTAGCGTATTGGTGTAGGATTGAAGCTATCGAAGGAGTTGATAGAGGAGGTGGGGAGACGACTGAACCACCATTAGGCTGAGCCTGACAAGGTGGTCAGGAAGACTCAACACTTAACTCTATCGGTGTACTAATGAAGTAGAGAGACATTCTCAAAATGACAAAGGTGATCCTCAAGATCCAATGACCCAATAAATTCACCTAGTTACAGTTGCTGAAAGTGGTGAGGAAGTTCCGGCTCAAGAACTTCTCTAGAGAAAGGAATTCATTGAACACTCCCTTCATTGGAAGAGGGAGCCTTTCCTTTGTGGTCACGACGAGGCATCTCTCTCACTTAGGATTCATGCGAACCCTTGCCTAGGAGGGTCTCACCTCAATTGATTGACACCATGGCCGATGAAACCCACTGTGAAGGGTGATGGCATATTAATTGGAGGAGGTGCACCTGCCATGATAGGGAGAACTCTCATTATTGGAGGTCGTAGGTGGACATGTTGTTGTAATATTCCCTGTAATGCCTTGGAGACCATTTCATTGATGTTTTCTTATATGTTGGAAGTCGTTTAGCCATGGCTTTTCTTTCCATCAGAGTTGCGGTGGTCAACAGTCCTTCTAGTGTTCACCATCACAGTGTCTTGGCTCAGAGTTTCCACATACGATGCTAATTTATTCTAGTAAAATATCATAGATAATGAAACCACCAATCAATAAACTTACCAACACACGCTTTCTCAAGAAACCATAGGCGACTAAGATGAAAAAGCTTGAAATGTACTCCAAAAGAGAGTTAGATTGATCGTGAGACGGATCCCAAGGCCACCTCGACGCTCAAGTTAAAGTTTGCTTGAGATGATATTCAAGAGGAAGAAAATGGAGAAGAAGAGTAAAACCTATTCTAAGATTTTGAGAAAATTGGGGATCCCTTGTCATTACCTTCGTGAATGTTTATATGATTCTCTAGAGAGCATCTCCACATCAGTCGAAATGATATCATTAAGGGAGCTAATGAGAGGACCAGACTCGATAGCCGTCAATTGTCACTCCATTTATCTAGAGTCGTGTATTCATAGGAGAGTATTTAGGAGACTGAATATGGCAACCTTGTAACCGCACTTGATCCTCAGGATGCCATGTGCCTTGAAATATTCACAATTACAGTCATCTAGCTTGTATAGGGCGTAGACCTGTCTTAAAGATGAAAAAGTGAGGTTGATATGGAGTGATCTTGAGAATAGACAAACTCAGACTCTGAGATTGAGACTGAAACGATGTTGAGATCTAATGTTGAAAGAGGGTGTTAGCGAATGGGGTTGAGACAAATATGATGCCAGCAATTACAACAAGGTCTGAGAGGGAGTCTGTTATTGAGACCAAGGGAGAGTCTGTTTCTAAGAATGAAAGGGAGTCTATTGATGAGACTGGGAGGGAGTATGCCACTGATACTGAGAGGAAGCATGTTGCCGAGACCGAGATTGAGTTCGTCGTTGGAGTCTGCCATCGAGACTAAGATGGAATATGTCACAGAGACCGAGAGAAAGTCAATAGTTGAAATAGAGATTGAGAGGAGCCGAGATTTAGATGGAGTCCTTTGTTGGAGTCTGTCGTAGAGACTGAGATGGAATTGCTCAGGAGTTTGTCGCAAAGACTGAGAGGAAGTCGATAGTTGAAGTTAAGACCCAGAGATGACGTCGAGACTTGGATTTGAGCCAAGGAAAGTGTTGAGATTAGGAGTCGAGATTGAGAGTCGGTGCAAGGGGTTGAGATTTAAGCCAGAAGGGATGTCAGGATTTGAGGCTAAGCTAAGGAAGGTGTCAGAATTGAGATCTGAGATAGGGGCTACAATATCTGACTTGCCCTTGTTTAACTTTGCATCTTTGGAATGAATGTGCTGACTCACTGGAGTCAACTTTTAGTTCTTTTTATAATGAGTTTGACCCTCTATGAGCATCACATATGACATTTTAACTTTGACTGATAGTTCAGTGTGACTTTATATCCTATGGGACACATAGGACTGTAGAACTCAACCACATCATTTCTCATTCGTAGATGTCTAATTATTTTTTTACATGAATTTTAACTACAACCATAATTCTTATTAATACATTCTACCCTACCTCATAATCACCAAAGTACTTCATCTACAACAATATACTATCTCATAACTCTACTTTCTATTTTTAACTTCAAGAGGCTTTAAAACTTAACTCTACTTTCTATTTTTAACTTCAAGAGGCCTTGAAACTTATGTATAGGGTCATAATTTTATTGGATCTATTGATTAATTAATTGAAGATAATGAAGAAATTAAATTAAAGTCATTAATATTAATTAATTATAGCATATATCTTCATAAATGGCCAGCTAATTCATTAATTATACCCATCAATTAATTTATTATCGATTATGCTTTCTATTTATACTTACATTTATCCTTATTTCCTCGTTAATTGCCTTCTATAATTTTATATGAGATTCTATTCTTCATTTAATATAATTCTTTTCTTAATTGACATATTAATTATTATTATTATTATTATTATATTTTGTAATTAGCTAATACCGTTCTATTTAATTATATGTCTTATAAAACCCAATACCATTTTTCTTCTCAATATCTCTCAAAAAGCTAATCATTCTTTGTTGGTGCTTCTTGCCCTTTCTTTTTCTTATCAGCGATTCCATACGTTTCTCCTCTCTTGCCATGATACTATCAAAGAACGCCCTTCTCCTCCCTCACTTATAATATTTCTTCCTCACTCTTTCATTTTCTTCTTTGATAATAACATGAATTAAAGATTTTTTTTTTCTATATAATGTAAAGACAAATACAATTCGCCTCGACCCAACTTATAACATGGATGAAAAGATAACATGGATGAAAAGATGAATGAGGGACGAATCATAATCAATCAAGGTCAAATTGCCACTATGATATACCTGTAATTACATTATAGACCATCCGTCCCTAATATAGGTCTCTATATTTTTAGTGTACTAACTAAAAATATATGTCATATTTCCATAGTGCAAAATTTTCAAAATTGACTTTATAGTTTTAGCTATATTTCTTCAAAGCTTGAAAATATTTAATTTCCTGTCCTAAGGTCCTAAGGTAGAGACGGTGAAAGTATGACATCTTTAATGTAATGGTTAGGGGTTAATTTTTAAAAATATTTAATTTCCATTGCATTTAATTATTAAATAACTCTAATAATTTTAAAATATTTTTTAATCGCACCATTTATCTCTTCTCCGTTCTCTAATATTTTTAAAATAATTTAAAATTTTTATAACATGTATTACAGTTAATAATCATATATATTTTTATGCCACAACTAAAATATAGGAAATTGAAAGATAACGACAGAGAGAAAACAAGCAAGAATTTAAGATGTAAGGAAAGGAAAAAAAATAGACAATAATTTAAGATGTAACTGAAAAATAGACAAGAATTTAAGATGTAAAAAATGATATTAAAAAATTTTAAAAGGGCAAAAATTGCTCCCCTCATTTAACAAATCGTTAAATGAGCCTTGTTTTTTTAAAAAAAAAAAATATCAAAACGAGGTCTCATAATATGTTTTTTATGAAAAATATTCTCTGTTTTTTTTTCAATGCTGCTGTAGCATTACTAAGTAGCTTTGATAATATATATAGTATCTATTGAATAACTACTGTAACATACAAAAAAATCTGATTATATATATAATTAATCGAATTAAATTAGATTTTATGATATTTTAATTTTTATGTCTAAGTGTGCAAAAGCTTAAAAACATAAGAAGACACAGCAGACGAGAATGATGATATGAAAATTGAGTCAACGGACTCAGTGCATCTGAGGGATGAAAAAATTATGGAAAAATACACCGGTGGAACGAGAATGACGCACGTGGCGCTTCCGAGGGACAAGAAGCCGAAGTAGAAAACTGCTCGAGGAGAAGGCTGGAGTTGAGTTCGGGCGAGCTTAATTCTGAAAGGCTAGAGGATCACCAAAGTGATCGGAGAAGAAACCAGCGAGTAGAGAAGGTGTCGAACGGTCAACGCATGGCTGACCTATCCGGGCGTCCAGACCACTTGGTGCTAAAAGGGTGTCTTGTCGCAGTGGATCAACTTTGGGTCCATGTCAGCAACGAGTCCAGATGCCTGAGTGTGCTACCTACTCAAGAACTTAGAAGAATTGATGCCTACAAATGTGCAAAAGAACTTTGGAAAAAGTTCTTCCAACTCCACGAAGAACCAAGAAAAGAAGAGTCTGACTCTTCGATGGACATTATTTCGTTATCCGACTCTTCGATGGACATCAACTTTGTGTCCACGTCAGCAGCGGTCCAGGTATCTAAGAGTGGATAAATTCTTATCCCTTCACCCTTGCGAAGCGGATTGAGATGGCCAGCTGGGAGCGCCTATATCGGGTCCGAGCGTCCTGCTCGTGTCACGTCATCAAACAGTCACTTCGACCAGTGACCCTATAAAAGGGGCTCTGGTGTTCAAGATTTAACATAACATTTTTTGCACTTCGATTTTCAGTCTTGTTTTCAAGTTATGTGTTTCCAACGTTTGTAAGAAGCTTTTCCGCCAAGGACGAAAGGAGAATTTTATTAGTACTTTTAATATCTTAGATTAACAATCTCCTAAATTGTAACTAAGTAAAAATTGATAGGTTCTTTCAATTTATGCAATATAGATTTTCTTCAGCAAAGTGCTTATCTTAATTAAAGTCGAAATTCTCGAGAAGAGTTTTTTAGGATAATTTACTCTCTCTTATTAGTCATACGAGACCTATCAAAATTATTTAAATTTCATAAAAAATAGCTTTAAGTTGATTGAAACTATTTTTATAAGAGTGTAATAATTATTTATAGTAGCAAATTGCACCATGGTAATTGAGCTTTTCGTCAATTTTATCAAAACTATTTAAATTCATCAAACCATTTTAAATTTATTAAAATTACTCTAATGTAATAGCTAGTTAGCTGTTAGAATATCGTAAATATTGACTCTCAAACTCTAAATTTCGAATATATCAGTAAAGATGACTAGCATGTAATCGAATCTAATCGAACTCGAGCTTGAGTTCATGCTAACTTGAGCTTGAGAAAATTATATAGGCTTGACTTGAGCTCGATCAAATTTGTGAGTTTGAACTCAAGCCTGAGCTCAAGTCAAGTTCATATACTTTAATCAGACATTCTTTTTTAATTTATTCTTCATTTTAAAAGTACTAATAATTTTAATTATTAAAATATTAAATTAACTTAGCTTAACAAGGTTCGACAAACTCTTGAATCAATGTTAAATGAGCTCGAGTTCAATTTAAATGTTAAATGAGTCAGTTCAAATTCAATCAAATTTAAACTCAAGTTAAGCTTTGATTGAACAGTTCATAAACGACTTGATTTATTTGCACCCTTAATCATCATATCCTACCTAAGGACTGTATATAAAGAATGGACATTCTGGATAAAATATATGACAGCAAGTTCATTTAATATTTTTTATAATTGGTTAAATGTAAAAGGACGCCCTTTTGATTTTTTTTTTCATTTTAAAACTAACAAATGTAATTTAAATAAATATAGAGTAGAAAAAGAAATCCGGTAGTTTTGCTGATGTCAGAATAAAGAACAGGAGGAAGTCCACCATTTCATTAAAATCTATAAAACTGAACAAATATTTCGGAGGGGTGTATTTTGAAATACAAAGAGCATGGGTGTCGTTGTGTTAAACAACCACCAAGACTATAAATTGGGTATATCCATAAACAGGGCCGTCTAGCTACTCGGCGGTCTTTGATTACAGCTGCGGCGGAGCCGAAGCGTCGAAGCGACCACACGAGCAGTGAGGAGCACCTGGATCGACGCTGGTGGTTGTTGTCGAGGCTTCCGACATGGTGCTTGGGATCTACACGTCCAAGGTCAGAATCTGATAAAACCCTTGATCCACTCTGGTGCCAAGAATCCTCCAGTCTCGATTAATTTAGGGTTAGGATGGCTTAGGTTTCCGACATGGCTACACGGTTTCGACATTCTTTCTCAATTTTTTTCATGTAATCCATGAATTCATTCGTATCCTGTGATTTGCCCTCCCCAAGTGCTATCCCCCGATCTACAATAATTCTTCTGGTGGATTTCGCTGCCTGATCGAGAAAGGGATCGGTTTTGGCCACGCTGTGAGTGCTTTTCCGTCCTTTTTGCCTACTTCTCTTGCAGTCTCCTCAGAAGATGCGCCGCGAAGCGCCTGCTAGAGGTGGACGGGACATGTCGCATATGTCTGCCAACGAAGCCGGCAACTTGAAGGACCATAGATCTGATTGGCATCATGATCAGTTCATACGTCGACCCCATCGAATCAGCTTAAGCCCTTCGAGCAGGGATAGGCATCCTCGCTCACCCCCCATCCGCCGGAGCTCCTCCACAGATCGCAGGGACTACGCCTCTAGGCGACCTGATTATGGGAAGCAGCTCCATAATGACCCCACATCAACTCCCCATCGTCGCTACTTGCACTCACCCAATCAACGGGAAGGTTATGAACTACCACACAGATTTATGCTGTCAAATGACTCCAATTTGAAGCCAGAGCTGTCCTCTAACCCAAAAATGTCTCACATGATCGAAGACGAAGAATATCTCCTGAATGACAATGGTCTTCCAGGGGCTTCACATTTGGGGCTCGAAACCCAGAGCATGCTGTATCAAAAGCGGCTTATTTGGGATGATGGATCACCCCAAACTTTCTACTCACTGCCTGAAGATGCGAATTTCTCAACTGAAGCTGCATTGCTCAAGCAAGAGTACACAGGAAGAAATAGAGTGCCATTAGATGTGGGGTTCCGTGACTACCACGATCGACTGAGAAATCCATTCGATGAGAGACATGGAGTGAAGGCATATACTAGTGATGCATCTTTTGCAACAACTCCATCGTTGAGGTCCTATGGTGGTGCCTCATCATCCAATCTTTCAAAAAATGATATGTTGAGCTTGTATGATGATCACCCTCACCAACCTTCAGATGGTTACTTAAGAGATGGTTCAAACAAGTATATAAATGACACTTTTGACAGGATTGGGTATGTTCAAATGCAGATTTCTGAACCACTGAGAAGGAACCCACTTAGTCCAGCTCAAATGGATCCTCAGTACTTTGAACCTGACGGATTTAGCCAGAGAGAGCTAAGTAATCGTAGATTTCTTGTTTCAGATGAGATATATGAAAAAATACCATGGAGGTCTCATAGTGACCATCACGACAAGATGGGCTCATCTTTCAGGGATCGTGTAGGAGGTAGGATTGGAGAATTGGATGCTTCAAGAAATGTTACAAGTGAAAGTGGCCATTGGGATAAACAATATTATTTACACGAAGATGCAGAGTTGGAGTATCAAGAGGTTAAGAACATTAAGGCTGACTTTTTGGAAGGTTCTTCTAGTGGGCATACTTCTGGATACAAAATAAAACCATCACGAGTTCATGAATTAGCTACTGTTGAAGGAACATATGCTTTAAGGTCTGTTGCTGGTCTTAATAGTTACAATGAAAGGCCTACTAGTCCTACTTATTATGGTCGTCGAGTGAATGTATATGGACAGGTTATCAAATCGCCACAGAGGGAAGCTGATATGTATGATCTTTATGAATTGCCATCTGAAAGAATAACTAGAAAACAGTTTGTTTCTGATGTTCGCATAAGTGAACCTGATCCAAGAAGCCTTGTTTCTAACAATCAAACTGCCTTTAGATCAATTTCCTCAGCAGGTGCTACTGGTAACATGTGGTCAGAGAGAAGGGATGAACAACAAGAGGTAATGCAATCTAAGCGCATGGCTATTGGGCATAGCAAATATAAAACAGTTTCTCATAGGGTGTCTAGATCTGATAATTGGCCGACTGCTGGAGAAACTCTCAGACATCCTAAACATGGACATGGTACAAACATTAAAAAACGACTCAGGTCTGGTCCATCAGAAGCTCATGGCTCATATAATTCTGAGAGAAGACAGGAATTTTTCAAATCCCACAAATCTTGGAAGAAGGACCTAGAAGAGCGGAATGAAGGTCCTGCTCATGATAGATATGTTTCTGATGATACTAGGACACAAAGAAAGAGGGATCCAGTTGAAGGTTCTGAAGAATTTAAGCAGCAAGTCCACAAGTCCTTTCTTCGATTTCTTAAGTTGCTGAATGAGGATATGCAGCAACTTAAGAGATATCGCGAGCAAGGAAATGAGAGTCATCTTTGCTGCATATGTGGCAGGTCTGTCTTCTTAATCTGTGGTAGCCTACTGGAAGTTGAATGCTTGGTCCCACTTCAACTGAGAAGTACTTGATTGACATATCATCAATTGCTTTCCGGTATTAGTATCTTTAACTTAAATACCTTTCTTGCAACTGAATGGAGTTAGTATGCGTAATAAGCATACTGTTGGCTTATCCTTCTATTTGATAAGGATTAAGGTTTTGCAGTATTTTGTTTTAGTTGGAGGGAAGCCAAAAAAAGTGATATACCTATTGGATCTAGGTAATGCCATCCACTAAAAAAGAGATGCCATCCACTAAAAAAGAGAGATGATTTTTTGTGGCAAATGATTTTCCTTAGGAGTTTGGTTGTTATTAACACAATATGGGTTAAACAAAGTTTTGTTTTGTGGAGATTGGTTGTGGCAAATTGGAATTATGTCGATGGTAGTGATTGATCGGTCTTGCTACTTCTTTATAGAAGTGTAAATTTTCTGGAGTTCTTATTGTTATGTATGTCCAAGTCACTAGATAGGATAGCAAGTAGTTTGAAGACAGCTATTTAAGTTGGACATTCATCACCTAAATATGAGCACAAATTTGCACTCTTCTTTCAGATTGGTGTATCGATAACATGATTTATTTATGCTGTTCCAGAAAATTCTTAACACCTTGAATCTGGACTTCACACTCTAAACACAACTGGTATGGTAGATGTTGAATTCCATGTAGTTTCACAACATTGCCTTTCCAATGATATCATGCCACCATGATGTAATATTCGCCTTCTGATGCCATATAAAATTCTGGCTGTTAGTAATGTGATACTTTTTGGTACCACAAAAAAACATGTCCGTACTGGATGCAAAATTTTATCTTTCCATCCTGAATAAGGAAATCTAATAGTGAGACTCTGGGTCACAACCTTGGATGGCTGCATAATAATTGGGACAGCGTATCTGGTTGAATTTGGTTCGGTGTCAAAGTTCATGATTTTGTTTTCTATTCATTCTATGATTTCATCTGACCCCCTTTTGGCCTTTTTGTTCAATTGGTAAGTGACAAAGCTAAATGACTGGAGAAGATATGTGAAGATGACACCAAGTAGTTGGGACAGATTTTACCTCTACACCTGGAATTCAACAGTTTCGTCAAGTTCTTTTATTGTAACGGTAGTTTCATTGAGATTTTCTGCATATTGATGTCGATAATCATGATGCTAGGCTTTTTGAACTGTCAGTAATTATTCGTTTACTTATTTAGGGTACAAACTATGGAAGTAACTCTGTTCAGACGGATCTGACCTTTTGGTGTGGTTAAGCTACATATATAATATAATTGTTCTATTCTAGTACAAGCATTTCATTCATTTCTGGATGATAGTAGTCACACAACAAATGCCATTAGCAACATGATGTGGAGAGAACACTAGAAGAACAGAATTTAGGAATTTTTGCCATTGTTCAGATGGATAGGGAATATGCTATAACCTATTTGTTGTATTGCCTTTAACAATTTTCCTTTATTCCCCTTTTCATCCAGTACGTCAGAGAAGTTTCCTGACACACACAGCTTGGTGAGTCACTTTTATCACTCTGGCAAGGTGGGTTTAAAGACAGAACATTTGGGTCTTCACAAAGCACTTTGTCTTCTTATGGGATGGAATTGGCTTGTGGCTCCTGACCAAGCAAGGACTTATCAGTCTGCTGCTGCTCCTGAAGCTAAGAATCTGAAAGAGGACCTCATTCTCTGGCCTCCAGTTGTTATTTTCCATAATAACTCCACTGGGAAAAAGACCCTCAATAACAAGAATACTGTCCTGTCTACGGAAGGGATACAGGAAATACTGAGAGGTTAGTTTTATAAATCACCTTTTCCTTCACTTCTCTTAAAGCTGGATATTGCTACAGCTTTAGCTAGAGATCATTATGAATGCCTGCAAGTTTTTTTATTGAGACCAATAGTTTTGTTCAAAAAAAGTTATTTGATTATGTATTTGGTTCTCTTATAAATAAATAATGGAAACCACATAGATATAACTAAATGCATCATCCATTGTGATGGAAAAACACCAGAAGCATGGCATTACATGAAAAACAAAGAAATACTCTTGTTACATGCACCATTTATTTTAGTTTTGTTGATCCTGGAAAAGCCTTAGGTTTTTTTTTGTAGCGTTTAATACTTGTGGTCTGTGAATTACAGAATTGGGGTTTGAAGTATTAAAAACAACAATTTGTAAAGGGAACCCATCCAATCAAAGTGTGTTCTCCATCAAGTTCTTCCCAACTTTTTCCGGGCTGCAAGAAGCAGAGAGGCTTCACAAACGACTTGCAGAAAATCATCATGGCAGACAAGATTTTCTTCAGAGGTCTTCCAGCAAAAATAACCCAACAAATGAAGGCGAAGCTTGCTTTAAGAAATTCCCTTCTCTTTATGGATACATGGCAATTGCAGAAGATCTGCCTAAGCTTGATTCAGAAACAATGAAACGATGTATGGTTAAGAGTAAGAAGGATATTGAGGCCATCGCCGATGCCCCACTCAATTTGGATTGAATACCAGGAGGTTTATCTGTTTTGCTTTCCAACAGAACCTGAAAATGGTCAGTTAAGGCTAGTTAGCGGTTTATCTGTCAGACATCTTTTGTTTAGAAAAGAAAACCACATTCCTATTCGCAAAAGCAGTTCCATATCTTAGTGATGCAATGAATATATTTTTGTTAAAATCGCTTTTCAGTTTCTTGTATAAATATGATACTGAAGAATTTCAGTCCACATAAGGTGAGTTGGGAGGGCTTCTTTCAGGACTTATGGAAGTTGTTAAGATCTTGCATTTTTGTGTTTCTGTCACCTGGACAGTAGATGATAACTTTATTTTGCCAAGTATGCTATTGTAGTTAAAATTACTGTTTTTCTGATGTAGTGAGAAATCTTTGCAAGGCCTTCGAGTAGCTAAAAATTATTATTTATCTTTAACATGTTAAAGATAATTTAGAACTATAACATATATAGTTGAGGGGTAAGGGTAATTTTGGTAAAAATATGTTTATTGAATAAAATGTTAATGTCAAATGCTGTGCAAGACAACAATAATAATCAAGTCCTATATTTTATTAAATTCTATTTCATATTATATTATTATTTATATTTAAATAAATTTTATATTATTTTATCGTAACTAGTAAAGTTTTTTTTTTCTTCTTATTTAATGTGTGTTTTTATCATAATTTTATATTATTGAAGTATTTATTAATCATCCTAGTATATATTTGTAACATCCTAAATATGTATTTTAGATATTTTCTTTATAGATGTAATTTTATTTTTTGCTATAATATTTTTATTTTTTTTATTTTTTTTATACTCGCATTTCACATATCTACTTGAACATTTCAACATTCTTTTTTTTTATTTTTATGATTCTCATCTTTTATTTGTATCGTTATAGTCTAATATTTAATTTCATAGACTATATCCAATATTTAATCAATAATTAAAAGATAAAGAATATTAGAAAAATATAAAAAATCTAGAATGGTCTAACCATTTTAAGTTGAAATTAAAGATGTATAAAGTTGATGGAGCAAGTTATAAGTATTGGAACTCTAAGGTGCAGGTTAAGAAAATTTACCATAGGGTTAAAACATAATTCGATCAGTAGACTGATATTAGAAGCGCAGTGTGTAATTTATTGATAAATATTGGTGTGAAATGAAAAATTAAAAATATTTTACATGCAACTTGAAAATATAGAATAATTGAGAATATAGAAAATACGGTAAATCTTCATGGTTTGGCCGGTCAGAAAATAAATTTATCTAGTTAAAAAAATTAATTAAGTTAATTAAAAAATTAATTAAGTATTATTAATGAAAATTAATTAGGTATTATTTTTAAAAAATAAATATAAAAATATGTGAAAAAACAAATAATTGACATATAAAAATATTATATTACTTGGATATGCTTAATAATAATCCTAAAAATTATTAAACAAAGTCAGATTATTTAGCATTGTCTTAGAAAATATTGAAGTGTTGCGTGAGTTGAGCCGTTGAGGAGTGAGATTAATGATTTCTCTTCAAAATGAAGAGTCATTTTTATTATTAATTAATTAATTAATCAATTATTTTTAACTAATTACTTAATATAGAATAATTCATTTTGCATCTAAATTTTGAAAATTAATTTCAATTGTTTTACTCTTTTTTTTTTTTCAAGTGAATTGAATGGTGAATATTTGAGTTAACTTTTACGCATCCACATTAATGAATCTAAATAATGTACTAAGTCAGTATTTTCGCTCAATTAATTATATTAGATCAACCTTTCATTACTAAAATAATCTTAAATATTAATTTCTCATTCATTTAAGAAATTAATTTAAATGATCTACTTATAAAATAGTCATCTATATTCATATTTGATTTATTGGTTACAAACATCAATTTTCTGGTATGGATAAATTTAAAGTCTCAAACAAGAGTTATAGCAAAAGACTTGCATCGGAAGAGATAACTTGTGGTTTGAACCTTCTATAGTAGATTATGTTCAGACTTACTTGGTTGTCCATTGAATTATGTTTTGAATTGTTCAGCCGTTGTTGTAAACCAAGATAATCTGTAAGTATCCTGGATTGGTTTTAATGTGACCAACTATGTTAAGTTAAATTTTGTGTTATTTGATACCTTGTGTTTAAGTGTGCAGGGACTTAGGAACACAGAAAATTGAGCGGAAGACCTAGTGAGTAAGAAGGATGACACCGAAAGTGAGTCAACGAGCTCGGTGCATCCGAAGGACGAAGAGTTGTAGAAGAGTACAACAATAGACGAGAAGGATGCACGCGATGTTTCTGAGGGACGAGAAGTCAAAACAGAAGACAGCTCGAGGAGAAGGTCGGAGTTAAGTTCGGATGAGCTTAACTTTGGATGACCATATTATCTAAGCGACCGGAACAACCGGACAAGTCAACATGAAGTTGACTTGTCCAAGTGCCTAGACCTTATCTAGCTGCCCGGACTCTAGGCGCCCCATTGAGATGTTGTTGCGAGGATGACGTTCGGAGTCCACGCAAGCAAAACTCTAGGTGCCTGGACCATGTCCAGGCGCCCGGGTAGTGAGAAAATCCTATCACGAAGTCGTTGCGAAACAAATAAGGCACCACGGTGGAGGTGCTCGGACTTGATCTAGGTGTCCAGAGCTGCCACGCCATCAACGGTTATATTTCGACTAGTGAGCTATAAATAGAGCTCTGGTCCTCTTCATTCAAACAACACACTGTACTTTCATTTCTGAATTTATTCTTTGTTTCTGTTCGAGTATTAACGTCTGTAAGAGGTTACTCCGCCTTCACCGAAGGAGATCTACTAGTTGAGCTTCCACTGTTTTGATTTAGTAAACTCTCTAGTTACAAACCAAGTAAATTTTTTTGTCTCTTACTTTGTTTGTATGTTTTTAATTTTTGTTAAACGTGTGTTCCTTGCTAAGTTCCATAAGTGAGAGAAGTACTAACCTTCTTTCAGGGTAATTCACCTCCCTCTTGTTCGCCTACTCGGACCATTGCAATCATACTCACACAATAACTCTTAGACTTCTACTAGTTCTCTGTCATGTTCATTTTGATCATTGACAATATTTGAGAATTCATAAGTGCTTATAATTTTGAAGAGACCCTCACTTCACACTTATATAGATGATTTCTTATTAAGAGTATCCTACAATACCTCATTATACCCTTTGCGAAATAATATAGAAATCATTAAGAGTTTTTGCTTATCCTCTACCTATTTTGTATGTAGCACTTTTTTGTCTTCATGAATGAATTAAAGTAATTACTACTAGGTGCCTTGAGTCTTTTAACTTAGTTGCCCCTTTTAAGCCATGATCTTAGAATCTCTAATCAACATGATTAAGTTACCATTACTAAATTCAAATATTGGATTTTAAACTCATTCCCTTAAATAGATAGTTTACTGCAAGTATTTATAATTAGCAGATTCACACGATTCTCCATATTCAATAGAAATCTCATGACCAGAGATCTACTATTTTAATGATGTTAAGTCTTTAACAAATATTTTAAGACTTACTATTTGACACTAGTGTCTTTCTTATAGCTTCTTGGCTACCATAGTGTATCATGATTATTGGCACATATCAATGCATTTTTATGTAATTCATTCATCCCCAAATGAGATACTTATACCTTAGCTAAATATTCCCACATTTATTGGTTCACCATTCATTTTTTTAGCTCTATAGGAAGGTTTACGACCTTTCCACTCATAGAGTATTTTTCACCTTTATCACAGTGAGGGTTGTTGGAATCGGAGCGCAGCGAAAGACATATAATGAATCATGGATCTTTTCGTGGTACATATAGTTTTACACAAAAGTAACATAAAAACATACCTCGAGTCCTCAATAGGTGTGAATGATATCACAGACAGATAGATAGATAAGAGCCCCACGTGTGACTCCTCTAGCGATATCCACGCGCACTAGATCACGAACTTGATACGATCAGTTAGGTGCTAGCCTCTTGGATTGGCAAAGCCTTGGAAGCACTACAATCTATTCCGAACGAAGAAGAATTTGATGAGGGAAACTCGGAGAGAATGAATTCTACTCTTGCATCTTTCTGAGGATGGCTACTTATAGCCTCCAAGGAATACGAAGAGTTAAGGTCTCAATTAATTCATCATTTATGATCTTCATTAATTAAGAAGATGAAGAGTTATAGGCTCCATAAATTCTTCATTTATAACCTTCATTATGATGACTCTTCAAATTCTTCATTAATTATTGATCCGGTGGTAAGAACGGGCGACCCGCCCAGGAGGAGGTCAGTGACACGTACGAGTCAAAGGTCAAGAGGGTCGACCCTAAAGTCCTGCCGAGCGGAATCTCCCAGGTCGGACGAAAGACAACTCGACCACAGGTCGGGTTTCCGACGCAAGGTAAAGGAGTTTCTGTGCCGAGCGGCCAAGCCGCCTGGCTGAGTCGTAGATCAAGGTGGCACAATCTCATCCGAGCACATGATCGGGGTCTTCCCGCTCGGTCCGATACACTCACATCCCCGCGTGCCTGGAGCACCGAGCGGCCGACCCGCCCAACCCAGGAATAGACAAAAGACAGAAAAGGACAAAAGGGACAGCTGGAGAGATCAGCCTAGAGACAGCTGCCGTCGACAATCGGCGTGGTCGACGGCCAGGCCGTACACAGAATCGTACGATGGAAGTTTCCAATGTCCCGTCAGGGATATGCTCGGACGGTTGCGGAATGACGCCAGACATGCTTTTTCTGACATCCATGTTTGAGGTATGTTTGGGGAAGTGTGCACACCTCGAGAAGTGCGCACGCACCTCCCCAAGGTCCTATATAAGGACCCCTAAGCTTCAGCGGAGGTATGCAATCATCCACACTGTAGCCACAGTTCTCATTGTCATGCTCCAGCTTTCTTCTCGCCTGACTTGAGCGTCGGAGGGTCGTCGCCGGGAACCCCTTCCCGGCCCGACTTTGTTGCAGGTTCGTCGGAGGCCCATCTCATCCCGACGCCTACACGAAGCCAGCAAAGAGCGCCTCGTCCCCAACTTTCATCAACTCATAGTTCGGACAGAATCAATTATCATTATGATGACTCTTCGAATTCTCCATTAATCATCATGATTATGGCTATTCGAATTCTCTCTTCTTTGTATCAAATAAATCCATATTTGATCTTGATCTCGACTAGCTTCCGATACCATTATTCATGTCTACGTGCTATGCGTGCGACCTCTAGGTTTTATACACGAAGGTAGTGTAAATCTATACATAGACTAAGGTGGTTGTCTAGCAATAATTTTTAGCCACCCAATGCAATAAAATTAATATAAGTCATAAACTGTAAACCACAATGAACCGATTACTGTGTAATTCAATCTCTTCATCTAAGTCTATATCCCAATTAATTCAATACATTATGCATCATTACCAAATTAATTGTTTTACTTGATTTCTAAGATATAATAGACTCTTCTTGAATGATAAATCATTCCTCCCATGACCATGGATTTCGAGTCACTAATATCTCTATCAAGTGGCCAGGATGTTAATGTTAGATCGAAAAGAATTTAGATATCTCCACAATTGCATGATATTGTCCACTTTGGGCCTAAGCCCTCATGGTTTTGCTCTTGGGCTCTACCCAAAAGGCCTCATGCCAATGGAGATATCTTTTCTCTTATAAACCCATGATCTTTCCCATGTGTTTCCAATATGGGACTATGTTTGCAACCTTGCAACCCCAACAATCCCCCCCTCAAACAAAGGACCATAGGCTTCCCACGTCCGATCCTCGACCCACCAGGTCTTCCTACCCCTCGGTCTACCCGACCTACTAGGACTTCCTGCCCCTCGGTCTACCCAACCTACTAGGACTTCCTTGCCTAGCCGCAACTAGGACTTCTTGCCCCTCGGTTCACCCGACCTACTAGGACTTTCCTTGCCTAGCCGCAACTAGGACTTCCTGCCTGGTGTCTGGTCCTCTTGATCCGAACATAGGAGCCCCCACTTTCTTTGTTCGAGGTCAATATTGTACTCACATGGTTCAATCAGACCATAGCTCTTGTGCACAGTCGGTGGTTAAACCTTCTGGCAGTCCGGGCTCTGATACCACTTGTTAGATCGAAAAGAATTTAGATATCTCCACAATTGCATGATATTGTCCACTTTGGGCCTAAGCTCTCATGATTTTGCTCTTGGGCTCTACCCAAAATGCCTCATGCCAATGGAGATATCTTTTCTCTTATAAACCCATGATCTTTCCCATGTGTTTCCAATATGGGACTATGTTTGCAACCTTGCAACCCCAACAGTTAACTCCTAATCCAAGAGAGCGATGAATCCTCTATTGACTCAACACTATTCTCTCTACACTTTATCATACACCCAATTACCGTATTAATCACAATCCGATTAAAAACTGCTTTTAACGGCGTCAAAACATATAACTCCACACATAGAATAAATGAAGGTCTCAAGTCAAAAGATCAGTTACACTCGTTCATAAGAGGAATAACTAATGATGCTTAATATGTGGTCTCCTCTTGAGCGAGTCGTGTCTAGTGTACCTCTAAACTCAAGGCACCCCCAAGTACAACTTGGATATCCATCCCTCGGTCTATCTTGACCTAGTTATACTCAGCGTTGATCTAAATATCCATGTCCCCTCTAGATATCTATCCGATCAAGGACGGTTTTCAAATTAATATACCCATTGATCTGTGAGACTTTATCATTAATCATATACATATAGAAAAGTAAATAATTAATGATAAATTCTTGTCTTTATTAAATAATTATCCACAAAATACATAAGAAGTGTCTTGACACATAAGTGCACACACTAACAATCTTGTAGTTTGTCTGAGGACAACTTCCCCTTATAATTATTTGAATAATCCTAAACTTCTCAAGCATTTATCATTATCTTGATATGCAATTCTCATCTTCCATAACAAAATTGGATTGATGAATATTGTTTTTTTTTTCTGAGAAACATTCCTTGATCAATACCTGCATTCTCTTTCTCAATCATCATAGATGATCTTATTTAGTTAACTTTTTTAACTATATTTCTAGTATTTGTAAACACTTCAAGGTCTCAATCTCACTTAGAAATAATTTCCATAACTCCTCCTATAATCAATGATGGAATATCCTTCACAATAAAAGACAAAGGTTGTAACACCTTTGGTAAAATTTTCCTTACACAACATAAGACCGCATTATCCTTGGGAACGATGTATCCTCATTAGACCTCTTAATCATGTTGAACCAGAAGTTACAATTGTCCAGTTGATGTTTGACCAATATTGTGTTGTTCTTGAGAATCATTTGATCTAGAGTGTAATGACTCGGCCCCTTGGGCGGCCCAATTGGCGACCTCTTATGTCGTCGACCGACGACCCTCGGCCGTGCCGTTACTCACTAGGTCTTCCCACCCCTGGCCAGTGGATTTTTGCCTTCCTCAGGATTCGAACTCTAGACCTCCAGGATAAGTAATAGAGTTTATGAATCCTGGTAGCCAAGATTGTCATATCCCAGGTACTCCTTGCCCGAATAAACTTTCGATAGCATCTCCCCTGTATGGGTGATAATACGAAACATTGCCCTCAAGGCCATATATACCTCGGCCAACACGACCGGAACAATAACAATAATAAAATACAACACATAGATATTCACGCAGTTTAATAGTTAACAAACTAGAACAGTGATAAGAAGACTCAAAAATAACCCTACTCAACTACACCCATAAAGCACAAAACTGATGTCCTACTCCACTACACCCATAAAACTCAAATCTGACGATAACATCAACTCACCTCTTCTGCCGTCTAGGCAGGCATGTAGTAAAACAAATCCAAATAAAACTCATCGACAATATCTGTAAAGTAAACTAATAGCAGTCCAGATAGTGCAATAAGAAACATAACAAAAGACCAAATAAATATATCCTCTCTAGATTTTTAGGGGACTAACAACTGGAACTCTCCGGACAGCCTCAACCTGAAAATAGTAAATATCCACGTGGTGAGTCAACTCCTCAGCGGGTAACTACTGATATGCATAATAAAGAAAATAACAACTAGCACTAATCATGCGTACAGTCTCCTAATATAAGAATGATAAATGTAACTGAAATAAACAAGAAAAAACTGTACTAACCAGAACATGGGTATAAGTATAACAAGGACGTCAGACCGAGAGGTATCAAAATCCTGCATGCATGTCAAACATATGTATCCAACCAATATGCAGCAAATAAATGCAGCAAACACAAGCAATAAATGCATCATGCATATGATGCCAATGACATGTCCTGGTCACCCCTGATGCAGTCAGTCATCTCACACACGATGGTGAGACCGAGTGAATAGGGTTGTGACAACCATGCACTCTGTCGTCACTGCTCCTGATGAGTGACCGAGTGGACGGGATGCTGTCGGAGTATATCTATCCTCCTACCCTAAATCATAAGTGGGGGAGCTCAATACTCTCATATCCCTGAGCCAGTCCAGAGGAGGGATCCCTGTCGACTACCACGCTGCGTCACACTACCCATGAGCGGACCAACGGAGAGCAAACTGTCTGTCGGCTTCCACGCTGCGTCTCTAAACCAGCGAGCTTAACAGAGCAGAACTGTCTGCTGGCTACCACGCTGAGTCACCGGACTAGCGGAGCCTAACAGCAGGACTGCCACACACCTGCCTGACATATCACAAACCCATGAGTGGTGGCGTGTGCAGATCTATGTAACTGGCGATGTGCTCAACAATAATGGAGCCGACTATCACACAACATGCAATCATGCGAGATGGTGCATGACACTAAGCATAGAAAATATCCAGAACCTATCCATATATATAATGTGTACCCTAAAACAAATTGACCTAATCAATGGTCAAGGTACACAGGTCAGATAAGGTATCAAAACCTAGGTCCTGAACATAATAAAAACATGGTTGTGTCACTACCTCTATAGACATGTATAATCAGGTAGGTACTAACATGAAGTACATAACAAATAAACAAAACAAGCATGTAACAGATCGGGTAGTGACCAGCCGAAGCAGATAAGAAAATAATCATTGTTATTTGTTAAAAACACTATTATGCATATCAAATGACATAAAGTCAAAGTATCCGCCTCCAATAGAAAGGTCCAAACCAGTCCAAATCCGACGTCGAAATGCTCGTCTCGCGTCAAAGTCCCGTGTCACAATATTTAGTTTAGCTAATTCTATCATGCATTCATTAACTAAACTAAATCCTAATCCATTGATCAATTAGGGTTAACTTCATTAACCCTAATCGTTCCACCTTCTAATTAGGACTTACTATAACATAATCCATCACATATTCAACATAAAAACTCACCTAAATATGTACTTACCCACTGCTAGAGGAGGTTGTTGCCGGATCCAGTGGCTGCAGCAAGGTGGAATTGCTTATCAACAACACAATTATCCTAAAAACACAAACAACAAATTAATCTTTTAATCCACCACTTCTACCATACAACTTACCCTTGTATCTCTGATTTCCCTGCCAGAACAGTGCTGCTTGACCGGAATTCAGGCCGGAAACCCTAATTGTTGCTATCGGAATACTTCACAGCAGAGCCTTCCTCTCCCTCACAACCCCCAACCGTGACTAGATCAGAAACTAAGAAGAGGATCAAGATCAAGAACAGAGATCAACCTCAACTATAACTTGGTATGACACTTACCTCCAAAATCGTCGACAGAAGTGAGAAGGAGGAGAAGGGGGAAAAAGCACAGGTCGGCTGAGGCTAGGGCTCAGCGTCGACTGTGATCAGAGGTCAGCGCGGCGGAGAGTTGGTTGAGGAAGGCAGCGGCGCGAGAGGGCACAGCAGCGATCGGGGTGGCAGAGCAGAGGTTAGGGCAACAGAGATTTGTCGGCGGCCGGTGCTTGGGGTGTGGCTGTGAGTTGTGTCGGCTTCGTCCTAGCAGCGGCGGCTAGGGCACAGGGACGGTGTTGTTGGGTCAGCACTACTCCGTGTGGCGTCAGCTATGGTGGCGGCGGCACAAGAAGAGAAGACTAGGGCACGGTGAGGAGTGGCGCTGCTCCGTGCGACGACGACGGCTAGGGCACACGAGGAAGGGAAAGAGGATTGGGAAGGGAATCGGCGAGGGAGAGGATGAAGCCCTTGGCCACGGCTTTAATCACGAGGAAACCGTCGCGTGGCGGTTTTTTGAGAGAACGACTATGACATAGCAAGGAGAAGGCATCGCGAGCAAAGAGGAGGAAACGACGAAAAATGAAGAAAAGGAAAAAGAAATAGAAATAAAAAGAAAATCAACATTTCCTCGCTTAAATGAGCAGCTAAAATAGGCTTTCCCGGGACCCACCCAAATTTTATCACTGTAACTGAAGCCATACGGTCTCCGAAAAATTCCAGAAATTTTTTTAAAAATTTCGAAAAATTTCCTTATCATTATTCTCCATTTTTCGATATTTTACATTCTCCCCTACTAATAAAAATTTAGTCCCCAAATTTCGTTATCTACCACCAGCAAATACTAACAACAGGTAAAGCGTATAAATGTTGAATGGTAAATTAAATCACATACCTCAAGTGAAAAGATGGGGGTATCGAGCTCGGATCGTATCCTCGAGCTCCTAGGTAGCCTCCTCGTCCGAATGATGCTGCCATCCGACTTTAACCAGGCGGATAGTTAAAGTCGGATAGTCTTGTTCCGCAACTGACGCTCTTTCCAGTTCAGAATCTGTACTGGAACCTCCTCATAAGTGACGTCAGGCTGAACGGGAACTGAGATATCTGTTAGCACATGTGTCGGGTTGGATACGTATCTCCTCAGCATAGATACGTGGAATACGTCGTGAACGCCTGCTAGGGACGGTGGTAGTGCCAGCCGATAAGCTACTGCTCTAATCCGCTTCAGGATCTGGAAAGGGCCAATGTATCGCAGAACTAGCTTACCTCTGAGGCCAAATATCTTCACCCATTTCGTGGGTGAAACTCGCAGAAATACATGGTCGCCAGTAGAGAACTCCAGGGGGCTGCGTCTCCGATCTGCATAACTCTTTTGGCGGTCCTGCGCCTCTGACATCCTTCGTCTGATAGTACAGACCAACTCTGCCTCATGCTGAGCTCTATAAGGTCCCAACAACTGGGCCTCCCCAACCTCATCCGGACGGTGGGTGTCCGACAAGGCCTACCATACAACGCTTCAAACGGTGCCATCTGGATAGCCGAATGAAAGCTGTTATTGTAGGCAAACTCTAGCTACCAATGGTAAATGGTCCTCCCAACTGCCTCCAAAATCCAATACACAAGACCTTAGCAAGTCCTCCTACTGTAGTCGGCATCGACGTCGTCACTCTCGTCTCCATCGCCCTCGTAGACTACATCGCTATCATCTTCTATGCCTTCACCCACTGTTGTCGACACCTTCACGGAAATATTTTTTTCACGGAAATAGCTGTCGACACCTTCAAGATTGGGATAAAGTTAAAATATTTTTTTTTAGATTTCCCTTCCATTTTCTTACACTCCGATTGTGAGGGTAAGGAATTCGACGTCTTTTTCCCTCACCGAGGTTAACACTTACCCTTCATTCTCCTTTATCTCATTAGCTCACTCCTCAAATAATGTTAAAAGTTTTTCTTCCCCTTCTTTACCCTTCCCTCCTCTTCCCTCATCTTTTCCCAAATACTCCGTTAAAGACCAACCTCTAAAATATTCACCCTACTAAAATTTAAATTTGGATCCTCTTATTTATTTTTCTAAATATTTTACCACTATGCACTAATAGAAAATATCTAATGTGATAAAAGATGATTCATTTATCCCAACGCTTCCGTCAATCCGTCCTTAGGTCAATACATAGAAAGTAAATTATAGATAACTACTAACCATTAGTGTACGTGATTAAGACATGAGAGATATAAATATGCTAAATTTTAACCTTAAGATCTCGGCAATGATCAACGATAGCAAACATCTCATACCCATAGAGATGGTGATATATCGGCAAGCATTTAAGTGAGTAGGTTCAATATGTTTTGACCATTATGAATTTTTACATATATTTTTCTCTCTATCGACAATAATCTTTTTGTACGATCTCGGGGTCATTAACAACTACTCGTTCCCTGTTTTTTTGTAAAAAAAAAAAATAGACAAATAAAATAAATGGGCCAAACTGAGAAACTTGCTACTTTTAGGGGTTAGATTAAAATATTCTCGTAAAGCGACATATTTACTGAAAACATATTCCTGTCTCAATTCCAATTTATCCGATCCCTTTTGTATCAGACGTTTTCGGTCTTCGCTTGCCTATCGATTTCGTGACCGTCTTGCCCAATTCCGTTCCGATCGCTTCCGATCGCCTAATGCTGGCAGATCACTAGACCGATCGCCGGATAGCCACTGCAACTGGCGCAAGAGGTAGGGATTCCATGAACTAGATCGCGGGGTTCTTCCTCGATTAGGGTTCTTCCCTTCCTTGAGCAAGATTAGTTTGTTTGAGCTGCTGATTGGCTTCGATTGGTGGTTTTCCTGTTTATTCCATCTATATTCCTTCGAGCTCGAGCTTAGCTGCAATGAATTAACTGGACGACTTCGTAACTTTGCTTCGGTAATTTAGCTCGAGTTGTTTGATTGTTACTGGTTTTCGTCAGGTTTCCCTTTAGTTTATGGTTCTAGTGTACTTATTTCGTTTCTACTTTTGAATCGAATTGTATATTAGGGGTTTCGTTCGGTTTCCGTCACATGGAGTTTGTCTGTGATTAATTCAATTGTTCATTCTGTTTTTTTTTCATTATCATTGTGTTAGCTGATGGTATTATGCGTATGAATTGTCCTACTTAAAGGGTTTGTGTATCTTACACTTTATTGGCTTCCCTGTAGTTGTCGAGTTTCATGCCATTCTCAGCGCCTTTTCTCTTCGTAGTGTTATCCGAGGTTTTATTTGGAGTAAACGGGAAATCTTTCGATATTTACTTCAACTTTGATTTTGCAGGTCGTTGATTTTGAAATCCCGGACGCTATGGTTTTTGGAATTTGTTTTGAGATGTTAGAAGCGTGAACAAGATGGGAGAGTGCATTCATAGGAAGGAGAGGTGGATGTAAGCTTTTTATGGTTGGTTAAGGATGAAAATGGCGGGAAGTACGAGGATGGAGTCAACTTCAAGCAGTATGGATGGAACAAACTTCTCTCCCGCCTATCAAAATGGGCAGCGTGGGACACATTTACCTCCTGGTTTGGAGAGGTCTGGAAGCTTCCGTGAGAACATGGAGAACCGAAGTCTTTTTGCAGGTCCTGGTACATTGTGAAATGCAGCTTCTTCATCAGAAGTACCAACAGTGTCACAATATTTACCATTAGATACATTTTCATGGGGTGAGCAAAGGTTTTCTCGCACTGGAGAAATAAGAAGGGTTTTGGGTGTCACAGTGGAGGATCACACTTTTGGATCTGCACAGTCAAAACCAATCCCTCCCATTGCACCAGAGGATCTAAGGCGTTTGAAAGGCAGTGTATATGAGTCATCAAACAGAGCACGGTATTCTTCCTATTCTTCGTTCATTGACAGTGAGATAGTTTATCTCACAATTTGTTGATGCATATCTTTCATGTATCTTACAAGGCACCATATGTACTATGATAGATAGTTTGGACGAACCTTGTACTATTTCACTCTATACATGCAAATAGTTTGGACTGAAATTATCTTAAAATGAACAAAAAATATTCAACCATCATATCTATTGTATATTTAGCATGTTAGATTGTTAATGATGGAAAAATGCACCAAACTTTTCATGCAAAGTTGAATAACTACTTTAGTTCTGTAAGATAGAATGATGGTAGTTATCAGTGAGCCTTAACTACTCTTTTACCAGGGAGAGATCAAAGTCATTTCAAGACTTGGCTATGAAATTGGACAGATATCGCAATTTGGTCTCACGGAAACGACAAAGAATGGATCAGTCAAATGAGAAGTCAGGCACGTCAAATCCAATGAAGATGGGAAATCAGACTCATCAAAGTCCAACAGAACTCGCAAGTCCTAGACTGGAGGACAGAAAGAATGCAATACCTAACAAACGTATTCGCTCCTCGATGGCGGAAGTACGGGTTTGTATTTCCTCTCAATGCTTTTTGTGGATTTAAGCTATTGACTTTCTCACTTCTCAAAGTTTAAAGAATGATAACTAATTGGACTTGAATGTTTAAATGTGTTATCAATGGACTTGTGAAACATTATTGGCTACACCTCTTCTGAAGACTTGGACTTGCTAAAACTTAATTCCGATTCTCTTCTTATGATATTTTGTGTCTAATATCACTCTAATAATGCATGTCTTTGGTCTATTTCTAAGAATAATTATGCTGAGTATACATTTGTTGTCATTTATTTTGCTTTGTGATACTTAGTATGAAGATCTAACTTGTGATAGTTAGAAAATGGCATTTTTCCTTTTGTCCATCAGTCAGAAGTTCGTGGTGCAATTCCGCCAAGGCAAGGTGTGGTCGAGAAGGACAGGAATGTGCTCTTTGAGAAGGATAAAACTATGCTTCGGGGTTGTAATGGAGGATCTGTTCCTTCAGAAGACAAGATGTGTGGACTCCCTCCAATGGGTGATGGATGGGACAAAAAAATGAAAAGAAAACGTTCTGTTGGCCTTAATAGAGTGATGGAAAGTGATAGAGAGATTAAGTCGATACAACAGAGACCTAGCAACGAATCCCGCATGCGATCGTCTGATGCCATTTCTTTCAGGTATTATCATGGAGGATTCCCTGTAAGTTGTTTCGTTATTTTGCAAGCTTAACATCCTTGGTAAATTGAGATGGTCTGGTGCTACATCTTGGTTTCTTTAAAACTGATTTGTGCTCTAGTTAGCTAGCAAGATTGAGCATATAGTTTCATTCTGATCTAAAGTATAACTGCTTTGAAGAGTCCAATTGAGGTCTTAAACATAAAGAGTTAACCCTTCTAGGAAGTCGTTGTTTTGCATTTTAATGCAAATGATTTTCCACCAATTTAGTTCTGCAGCTAAATGTAGTACTCTGCAAGTTAACCAATTTATTAGTGATTCTCATAGGGATCAATATGAAAATTGAAATCTCTAAAACTTGAATAAACTTGAAAGTGGTCTCCAGAGTTTAGTTATGCTCTTTATATACACCTTATATAGAGAAGAAAGTTACAGTGTCTTTGTAAAGGCAAATTATTATATGTAACAAATTATTTTCAAGTGCATAAAATTTTCTTTTTTCTTGCATTGGTTACCTAGACAAGGGAATGATTACAAATTTTTAACTTTTTAAATAGTTAGAAAATTTGTTCTTTTTTTTTTTTTTAAAATTTCTATGGAGACTGCTTGATATGTATTTTCTTTCATTTTTTTCCATTTCCTGTTTTCTTGCAACTTATATGCTTCGTTTCTGATTGTTATTGATTTCCGATGTGTTCACCTTATTATATTCTTACTAAAATTTTGTGTTTTGGATGTAAGTTTGTTGTGCAAAAGTTGTTTACAGCTCTGATATTAAGCAAAATATACAATTTCAATATATTTTATTTCTTTTCTGTCAGTGCAGGAATGAACATTAGCTGAACTTTGATTTCTGTTATTATCTTAAATATAAGTATTGATATATGGGTATACTATATGTTTCAGTACATTAGAGCATTTAGTGATCTGCAAGATCTAAGGTGTTGATATTCTGTTTACTTTTGAATAAAGAGTTTAAGATCTTGAAAAGGCTAAAATTCATATTTGACATTGTTAATTTCATGGTTCTGGCTATTAGAGTAAAAAGAATGTCTTAGAAGTATGGTGAACTTTACCTAACATGATGAAAATTGAGATCATACTTGCTTCCTTTTCATGAGTAGTGCATTTTCTTCTGATCTAAACTTTGAAATTGGTATGTGCTGCTTCATCTGAGTTTAAAATAATGAAAAAGAAAAGAATTTTTGTATCAAATAAGCGTCAAATTTTATTCGTGCGAATTGGTAATATTGTCTTTATCCTTTTCTTTTACATAATTTCGTTTCTCCTTTTAGCAGGATTTAGAAAACTTTACAAAATTTTTTGAATTTCATCTTGCAGACCTGGCTTGTCTAGTGGAACCACAGTAAGTAACAAGATGGATGGTTGTTCCCAACCGAGTGTTTCTAACTCTCGTGGCACACCTAAGATTGAGCTAGAGAGTGGCTCTGTTCCTAATGGAAGGCGAGAATTTTCTAGTGGAGTTGACAATGAACGAATCATGCATAAAGGCGGCAATAAGTAGGTTTTTATTGTATTTCATATCAGTTCTCAGATGAATATTGTTTCCATATAAATTTATGTTTAAGGCTTCAGAAGAAGGCAGTGACTTTTTGCTCTCATTTTTTTAAAAATAAACTTTCCCTCCTTTTCTTTACTCTCAATTCCCCTTTTCAACATTCAGTAAGTCTAATTTGGTGTATCTTGATAACAGGCTAAATGTTCATGATGATGGTCAAGCTGGAAATCAAAGTTCCTTGGTAAAAGGGAAAGCATCGAGGGGACCTAGAACAGTTTTAGGTGCTTCAATGAACTCATCACCTAGTTTTCTTCGTTCATCCGGAAACATTGATGGGTGGGAACAAGGTACTGGCGCAAGCAAAGTTCAGTCTTCAACTGTAGCCAATCGCAAACGACCAATACCTAATGAATCATCATCTCCCCCTGTAACTCAATGGGTTGGTCAGCGGCCACAAAAGATCTCTAGAACCCGAAGGGTTAATGTAGTTTCCCCTGTCTCCAATTTGGATGAAGCTCAATTTTTAGCCGAAGGATACCCAACTCCTGAGGTTGGAGCTAGAATGACAACAATGGACAACAGTGGGCTTTTAGTTCCTAGGGTCATACCCAACAAACTGAAACATGATAATGTCCTTTCTCCTGCTGTATTGTCAGAAAGTGAGGAATCAGCTGCTGTTGAAAGCAAGTTTAAGGATAAGGGAAATGATAGTTTTGAGCTAGAAGATGGTGCACAAACATCACTTAAAGTGTCAAGTTTTCTTTTGCCTACAAAGAAGAACAAGACTCCTCCAAAAGAAGAGATTGGAGATGGAGTTAGGAGACAAGGAAGGAGTGGGAGAAGCTCAGTACAGTCAAAAGCTTGTTTACCAGTAGCAAAGGAGAAAATGGAAAGTATTGATGCAAATAAACCACTAAAGAACAAAAAGATGGGTCCTGAAAGGAGTGAAAGGTTTGTGAAGGAATGAAAATCTTTTTCCTACTTTACTTGTGAATTGGTTTATTATTTTACTAAATCAAACAATTACTGCATGCAGCAGGATAGGTCGCCCTCCTTCAAAGAAGATGTCTGACCGAAAGGCTTATGCACGTCCACAAATCATGACGAGTGTGTCCTCAGAATCAGCAGGTTCCATATTCGATGCCAGTTAGTGACTATCTGGTGTTTTCCATTTCATTATCGTCATCTGGGCTTCTTATTTGATTAATTTATGTAGGAACGTCAACTGATGATCGTGATGATTTACTCGCATCTGCAAATGATGCTCGCAGTGCTAGCTGTAGGTTTAATCTTAGACATATTTTCTTCCAGTATCAAGTGGATTTACATTATGGTTCATTGTGCTGCACATTTGCTTTTTCTTGCTTTGCAGGTAATGCCTGTTCTAACAGCTCTTTCTGGAAGAAAATGGAACCTATTTTTGCATCTCTGACACTGGAGGAAATATCTTTTGTCAAGCATCAGGTTGGTGTTGATTTTGTTACTAGCAACAATATGTTAACATTTGTTGATCTCACTGTGGTTCAAAGTTTCTTATTACTGAACCCCCTTTCTCACAGATACATTTTGCCGAGGAGGTAGATGCAAGTTTATCTGACTGGCCTGAAACTGACCATGAGGTAATATTGTCCATATCTAATTTCTAGATTGTCTGTAATTATGTTGTATTGTATTCATCAATACAAAATGTTATTTACTTGTAAACGTTCTTTTAGTCTTGGACCCTAGATGTTTTAGGGATTTGCAAGTATAGAATACAGTTTCTTTCATTTCTTTGTCATTTTCTGAGAATATCATATTGCAATATTATTGATCATTTTGGACAATTTTGTTGACTTGGATGACATTTTCTTCAGTGTTACATATAAGTGTCCTTTTAAATCACTATCTTTCTTTTCAGGTTGAGATTGTTTGTGATGTGGCTTCACCTCGCTCTTCTTTTGCTAGCAAGCAAACAGATGCAGTTGGACCAATCAACAAAACGTTTGGGGCCCTATATTCATTTGATGGAAAAGAACTTGACAAAACATTAGTTGGAAGGTCAGAGACAAAAAGAAGGTGCCACAAACTGGTTCCTCTCTCGCAAAGGCTTCTCTCAGCCTTTATTTCAGAAGACGAGGCTGAAAAGCTTGACAATGACACTCAAGACGAGATGTTTTTACTTTACTCAAGTGATTATATTCATAATGATACTGACAGTCATGTTATCGATGATGACTTGGAGCTTGATTACAAAAATCATAAAAGAAGTCTGGGAGATGGATTTGTAGCCTCAAACAACTTCAAGCACTTAAACATCCAAAATATTTTGTTTGGTCATGAATCACTTGTGGAAAATAATGCTATCCTAAAAACAGATAATGTGGCTCTTTCTGATTACCTGAAAAATAATTGCACTCAGATCGAGGCAATGAGCAACTGCCCTTCCTATGGATGCCAGTTTGAGGACATGCCTCTGGATGATAGGATCTTGATGGAGCTGCATAGTATTGGCTTATTTCCAGAATCTGTGGTAAGCAACTAAGCATGACTTTTCCATATAGTTTTTCACATGTTGCTGACATGGGTGCAAGTGTAAGTCTTTTCATTCATTTCTTTTGCTTTGTCAATATATACTGAAGCTATTGAGTTAACTTTTTCTGAGGATATGAATGTTATGAGAAGCACTAAATGAAAGAGTCTTTCTCTTGGGTTAATGTCTTATCAATATAATTTTTCTTTTTAGGGATGGAAATACTAGCTGTAGGTGCTTAGATTGAGTCGAAAGTTGCTTCTGCTATGAACTGTAGAAATAGGATGGTCATATCCAACCAAAGAATTGATGCCTAATGCCTTCATCCCCATTCTTATTTTCACATATATGTTGCTTCCCTTCCCAAAGACACTTTTTTGTAGTCGAATCCCCGATTGAATCTATTTCTAATCTATGTTTATCTACATCATTAAAAGAAAAATAAATATTTATCACATAACTCAACGTAAATTTAAATGCATCAAAAAAGTGTTAATTTGTTTTTGTTTTCTTTTATTTTTTAAGAATTGAGAAACTTTTCAGAAAATTCTCTGAACCAAGGCCTAAGTTCCTCTTTGATATGAAATTACGTCACCTTTAGTGGAAACAGATTTTGGAATGATACATCTTTGCTCGCCCTTTGATGCCAATTAAATTTGTGTGAATGTCCTTTGAAATTATAGCAAGTGGTATCCTTTTAGAAACATAATAAAACTGAAATTTTCCTGTTATTATGTATACAGCCAGACCTTTCTGATGGTGTGGATGGAGAAATTGACAAGGTCATTTCAGAACTTCAGATGAGACTGTTACAACAGGTAATAAGCTATAAATATTTCTTATTTTGCAAATTGTTATGGATCATGAATAGTAGATCTTTGGCATGCAGATATTATTTGGAACACTTTTTCATGCATGTGAATGATAAAGAACAATGGTTGTTCTGTAATAAAACTCAAAGATTGCACAACCATGCTTCTATCAAAATCTATTTAATGGTCAATGCAATTTTGTTCCTTATATACTGACAACAGCTAGACTTTTCTCTTGTCTTTTCTTTTGACAATTTTATATTATTCTAAGATTAAGTTTTCTTTACAGGTGAGGCAAAAGAAGGATCGACTGAGCAAATTAGAGAAAGCAATTCAGGATGCTAAAGAAATTGAAGAGAGGTATGGTTATCACTCTTTAATACTCTTTTCTATTACAAGCTATTCATTATTTACCACTACTAAAAACTTGAATTTTTTTAAATGACAGAAAACTTGAGCAGCTTGCAATGGACAAACTAGTTGAGATGGCATACAAAAGGCTAACGGTAATTACAGACATGTGGTTACTAGGACTTTGATAGTGCTTTTTACTTTTTTTCCTTAACTGCAAGTGTCTTGGCACAAGTTTCTCTGTACTACTTATTCAATCTCATTTTTTATATGTCTTGGTAATTTTCTTACTAGAGTTAGAGCTAATAAGAGTGAAAAATGGATTTCTATAGTTGTAGATTTACATCAAGTGTTATCTCTATTCCCTGCTGCTTTATGCTAGCACTACATTTTAACAAACCAATGATATTTAAGACATTATATGGAGAGAAAACTCGATATATGTTATCTGTGGATGATATAATGATAATCTTTGAGAATCATTAGATTAAATTTTCAGAAAAGAGAATTTAGAATCTGAAGTTTTTAAGGTAAGTAGAATAAAACTAAATCTATGAAATGTGACTTCAGTAAAATGAAAAGAATCAATAAAAATACTTAAGATGGATGCAAATGAAATCTTTTTTAGTATGAAATTTGGATATCTTAGATTTATTATTCAATTTAAGATGGAGAGAATTTATTATTCAATTCAAAATGGAGAGAATCTCTTAAAGTCTTGCATGATCATCAAGTGCCCATAGGATAAGAGTTCTGTAAGACTGTTATGAATTGTCTATGCATCAAAGTGTAGGACTATTAGATAGCAAAATATGAAAAATTAATATAAGAGATATGAAAATACAAAGGGTTGATGTATGAAGTTATTGAAGAGGTCAAAGTTATAAAAAAAAAATCACTAACATTTGAGAGCTTTTGAGAGCGATTAGTTATAGATCCAATAGATAAAACGAGAGAAAATGGGTTGGGATGATAGTCATGCTCAAAGGTGATAGATTGTATAGTTTGGTGAGTTGAATCTATTAGAGTAGATTGTGTAAAGAATAGAGGGTGACCAAAGAACATATTATTCAATGATATAAAGCATAATTTAATTTTTGAAATTACCGATTATATGGAGGAATAAAAATTTATAGCTGACAACTAATGTGTTTGATGATGATCTTTTGTGATCTGATTTTGATGTGGGTCTTTAGTATGGTTTACCACACAATTCCCTTGTGCACCTTGCTGCTCTCAAGGAAATGTCCCAGTCCCTTATTGCAGCATATGAGTTTCATTTCAATACTATCTATTGCTAGTATTACCTTGTAATGTATCTATACTACTGTCAACTATAAGTTCCTCTGGTCAGTTTTCTTTGACCTTTTTTGTTCTGTCATAACTTATGATTCATGTATGTTAGCTTGTTCTTTAGCAACATTTTATTCATTTATTTTCTTGTTTCAAAATGATTTCTATTTTGTAGATTAACTGCATTTTTTTTAGCTCAAGCAACAAGTATCACTCTTGAGCCATCTTAGTGAGATGTTATCTGGAGTTGAGTGACATGTTGTCTGTAATAGGGTGGTCGAGGTAGTTCAAGTCATAAGGCTGGAATTACAAAGGTTGCAAAACAACTTGCAATGGCCTTTGCTAAACGAACACTGGAGAGATGCCATATATTTGAGAAAACTGGTCGAAGCTGCTTCAGTGAATCAACTTTACGGGATATTCTCTTGTCAGGGCCTCCAAACAACATTGACACTAGCCATACTGATGGATTTGGTTCCAATAGTTATGTTGATTTGCGCAGTGGGGAATTTGGTGTTCGGCAAACAGGTATGCTTTCATAATTCTTCTCCAATCAGAAGCATTGTTAGGCATCTTATCTGCAGTGTTTCATGACTGTCATAAACCCCTTTTTGTTGCATTTTTTTTTCTTTGCATGTTTCACATCATTTTTATTTTATCTTGATATATGATGTAACCATTGTGTTTGTTGTTTATTTGTTAGTAGTCTCAGCATGCTAAGACTGCATGTGTTGACTGTTTAGTTAGCATGCCCCATAGGAGGGTGTTATAGTCATTTGATCCATGCACTTGTTACTTGACCACCCTTTTAGTGTCAGAAGGCTGGTCTAGCAGCTAATCCAACACTTCTATCATGTTCTAAGCATGCAGGCTGGCGACTCTGATCCATGCCGAAATACAGTATACAATAACAGTTGACCATTTGAGCCTTGGATTTGGATCTGACTGGCTGAGCTAAAACATAATAGTATGTTGGCGGTCCTCTAGTATCTACAAGTGCCTTTATACGACGTTAATGCAATATTTGCATTTCTGTTATTGGTCATGAATTTTGAAGTGCATAATGTAGCATCTATCATCCTCCCACAGACAGCTAATGAACTAAATACATACATTTTGATCTTGAGTTTCTATGATCATTTATTTTGAGTGGGGTTTTTGTGGCCTTTAGTTGGAATGAAACTTAGAAGCCCCAAGGGAATGGTCTATTGACTGCATAGTTGTTGCCAAAGACTTCATCCTGTGGTAATTTGTCATGAAGAGTATTCTTTCCCTTTTAACTGTGTTGGAAAACTGGTTATAAAAAATTTGGACTATGTTATATGGATTTCAGGTCTAACGACTGAAACATGGGCTATGTTATTTGGATTTCAGGTCTAACGACTGTGAAACATGGACTTGGTAAAAAGATGGACCGAGGTCTGTCGGATCCATATCAAAGTGTTCCTCAGATGGGTGAGCATGCTGTTACTAAAAGGAAGAAGGAAGTGCTTCTAGATGATGTCACAGGCGCTGCTTCTAGATCCCTATCCGCTCATGCTCATTCTCTGGCAACTAGTACAAAATGGAAAAAGAGTGAAAGAGACCAGGAACAGAATAAAGACGCATCAGGAAGAAGCTCTACTGCTAAAGCCGGTCGTCCATCATTAGGCAGCGGTAGAGGCGAACGCAAACTGAAGACAAAACCTAAGCAAAAGATAGCTCAGTTGTCTACTTCAGGAAATGGCCTTGGCAGAGTCACAGAGACAGACAGTGTCACGTCACCAGCATTGCGCGAGGCATTTGAGACGGTCAACAGTTCTATTGCTAAATTTGATCAAGAAGTTGAATTGCAAAGTTCAAGTAACAGGGCGCAGAATTCGTCTAAAGAATTTGATGATGGTATCTTTACAAATCTTCCACTTAATGGGATAGACCCCATTGATGAACTAGATGTTGCTGAAGGCCTGGGCGGACAAGGCCAGGATATTGCATCCTGGTTGAATGTCGACGAAGAAGCATTACAAGATCAAGATCTAGTCGGCCTTGAAATTCCAATGGATGACCTTTCAGAATTGAAGTTGAACTTTTAAAGAAAGCCGACCATGCTGTATCTGGATATTGAGAATTCTAGGTCAGACTCCATTTTCTCATAACTAACATGTGAAATTGTCTACTCCAGGTCGTTAGGAAAATGTAACTAGGACGTTATTCTTTGATATAATTTTTGAGTTCTTGGCAGATCCCAATTGTTTTCTGTCACCCAGCGCCGTTCGAGTACCAAATTCCAAAATCCATCAAACATTTGTGTAAATTCTACCACGTCATTATTTTGCATTATATAGCTTGTCTAGTCAGCATAACAAGTATCTCACCTTCTTATTTCCTTGAGTAAAGATTCTCGAGTCTTTGGTACTTTTGAAAGAAATTCGGATTCTCTTGCATCTCGGGTTGAAAGAATTCGTTTTCAAATTTATAGCAATATTCTGTGGTATCTGATCATCTGACATTAATTCAGTAAAATCTACTTATAGCCATTGCACTTCTGCTAATAAATCAAAGTCAATTAATAGCAGCATATTTTTATGGGTTGTGTTCATAGCAAATATTTCACCATTAATTATCAATTCTTCCTAGCAATATGCAGGGTCGGCATGTAATTTAAATTCCTTTTCACTCTTGCTAGAAGATACCTCAAAGCTATCTATATTTGGAAGTTTAATTTCAACACCTTCATTAAATTCAATCATTACTTGTTTCATATTGCAAGTTTGTGTGTAGATTGTATATCTTCCATCTCCTGAACCATATGAAGATTATTATCATCACCCTTATGTGCTTCAGCTATGTCTCGAAATTCATGGCATTCATTTTCTAGTGTCTCTTCGTTAGCCACAACAGGCCATTCATCATCAACTTCAAGAGAAATAGAATTTGAAATCATCATTCTATCCATACTACAGCCTTCCAATGGAAATACAATATACTCACGGCTAGTAGTGCGGGAGAATCCCTAGAAACATCCATCTCATGGTGTGAAAGAAGTGCAGGTGATTTAGGTGAGATCGAAACAAATAGGGGGAGAGCTATAAACCACATCTTGCGCTCATTCTGTCTAACTCTTGCTCCAAATTAATAGAATTCCCTTGAAAAGAAGTAGCTTTTAGGGTTTGTTTAAGATTTTCCTGTAACAAAATGTCATTCATTACCTTTTAGCATAATCTGATCATTTTCTAGAAATTTTGAGAATTGTCGGTCCTTGGCGCACAGTTTGGATAACTTTCTCTTCTGATGGTTTAGCCTTTGATTAATTTCTTTGTTCTATTCTAGTAAAACAGCATCGCTGCACTTTTCTTGGGAACTCTCCTCTTCATCTTCATCAAAATCATCAACAATATTGATTCTAAAGCCATCATCTTCTGAATCACCTTTATGAATTAATAGACTCTTGCGAACTATTAAAGTCTTAGGGTTATCATCATAAAGTACCTCGTCATATACTAGCTAGCTCGCTAGTTTACTCGGTCTCTTCGTCATAAATTGAATAATTATTTGCCTCGGTCTCTTCTCCAATTTGAGATCGAGACTCCTATTCAATTTCTTTGGGTCAAATTCCTCCTCTAAATCATCTTTGAATTTGTCCTTGTCAATTTAGGCGTTGAAGCTATCGTCCTTCATGGCGAAACCTAATAGTCTTGGAACGAAATCAGTGATCTTGGCTTTGCCCTATCTATCTCATGAGCAATCAGTGTTCTTGGCTTTGCCCTATCTATCTCATGAGCAATCAGTGATCTTGGCTTTGCCCTATCTGTCTCGTGATCACCGCAAGTGCTCCCACCATGTTGATGTTAGGCCTTTGAATTTGATGACAACCAATTTTACTTTCACATGATCAGGTACTTCTTCATGATAAAAGATCTACTCCACTTCGTTGATCCAATCAACGAAACCCTCTACTTATAACATACCAAAAAATTTTGGCAAGTCAACTTGAAAACCGAGGTTTCCAATAAGGCTTCTCCTGACCTTTCCATAAGGCTTCTCCTGACCAAGGCATTCCCGGTATGTAGCTTGATGGTGATATGGATTATATTCCCAAAGGTAGACTTAGATTCTCAATTTGAGATCTCACGATCATCAAGATTTCACGTCGCTAGACGCTGGGTTAAATCTGTAACTTGTCTTTGTAAATCTTCAATCATCATGTCTTGAACATTACGATCACGGTACTTGACTTCCTCAATTGAAACCTGCCTATTAATACGATCGCGACCACACCCACCTTCCATTGGATCTGATGCTCGACTTCCTTAATCGAAACATGCCCGCTCTAATACCAGCTGACATTGGACTGAATAGTGATTATTCTGCAGATTTACAAGAAAGAGGATTTAAGAGAAAATAAGAAGAGAAATCACTCTCCAGATTTTTTCCAAAAAATTTATTTAATATCTGAGGATAATTCTTCAAATAGCTAAACAAACGCTCATAGAAACTTCAAACTCTAAGAATGAAAGAAAGTAAAAAAATCCTAATATATAGTCATATAGATCCTAATTCTAACTTGTAAATAAAGAAAAAAAATCTATCATAAAGGAATTTTTTTTTCCTAAAATTTCTAAACGACTCAAAATCTAAAAATATTCCAAATACAAAAAATATCTTAACTATAAAAAAAACTCAAAAAGACTAAAAACTAGTAAGAAAGATATTTAGATCTCCTTCATCAATTACCACCTTTGCTTCTTTAGTGTTACTCCATCTATCACTTCATCTTTAATATATCATCACTTAGAACCTTGTCATATCCACTATAAGACTACTAGCATTGACAATTTCATTTCGAGAACATCTTCGCCCTACACAATGCAATCATCTCCTCTGTGACTAGCTTGCCTATTTTGCAGTTTATCCTTGTTAAATCTCTATTGGACTTTTATGTACCAAGTGTTTTTAGTCAATCAAGATCCCTTTGGACTTTGGACTTCTCTCTCAACCAAATCAAGTCAACTTTGATTAACCTGATTTGAAACTGATTGCACCAATAATCTTCTCTTTTAACAATCTCTTTCTATTTGACATATCATTTTCTTCAACAAATATATATTAATTAAACATCGAAACTCAACTCAAACTTTAGTCAACCGAACTTGGTCAACCTTGACCAAAGGTAATTGCATCAAGTAGGAACTAAGAGTTATGATTCATGTAAAAATAATTTATTGTGTGCTTGGATTTTGTTTTATGTTTATCTTTTTGCTGTGTACTAATCTATTGCAGACGAGCACACGAAACCGAACAATTGAAGCAAATCGTTATTGACCCCCTCTAATGATATCATCGGTACCAACATAGAACACATATGTGTTCAAATTTATTCATTTAGTTTAATGATTTTTTCAAGCTCGTTCATTTAATTGATCTTGTATATATTGAATGAACATAAATAAACTCTTGCCAAATTACACATCAAACATGCTCATGAATATTTGAGCCATTTACAACCCTAATTAAACATGACCTAATTCATGTTTCTACTAGGACCACACCATAGTAAGGGGATCAACAATATTATTATTGGTTGATATTGGTGTCTCTACATTTGATAAACTCTTTGATCAAGTGGAATTATTAGAGCTAATATGTGCTTAGATTATTAATGATGAGATTGTGATTCCTTAACTTACACAACCTCGCTTCATGAACAACTTCGTTGGAATGTAGGGCCGAACCGTTCACCTCAAAATTAGTCAGATCATATACCTAGCGAAAAAAATTAGAATTTGAATAAACTTAATCATATATCAGTGATTACCACTAATGCAAAGGTCTTATATATCCAAGTCCATATATATCTTCTTTTATATTGATCTTCTTTTTTTTAAAGATCCATTGGCACTTGATTGGTTTGACCCCTTTAAGTGATCAGTCAATTAAAGTAACCCACCAAATATTGATCCTTGATTTCCCTTTCAAGAATATATGAATATATCACATACATATATATATCACCGAAAGAAGGAGAATCCAATAATTGGAGGGAGCTGCATGTATTTATTTAGTAGGAAATTAAAGGAAATATGGAATGCATGCATTCAATTCAGCATGATGGATAGAGTTGAGAATATATAAAGGTGGATAGATACATATATGCTCAAAAAGAAGGGTCCTCCTCAGCTTCTGCCTTCTTTATTTAATTTCCACTGCTTTAAAGTTTGTTCATATGGATCGATGATTGTGTGTATGCTCGTGGTGGTAAGAAACAAGATACATTTCTAGCTAAATAATTAGGATTTAATTTTTACGCAAAGATTAAACTATTGATAATGTTAAATTGGAATCGAACCGTCCATCTCAAAATTACTATCAATCTATCCCTAGACTAATACAGATTTCCTGTGTCCGTAAAGTCCTAAGAGGTAGAGGAAGAGACCGAGAAGTAGGAGAGACAAGGGAAAATATATAATATAATATAATATAAGATGAAAAAAAATCTCCAACTTTCATAGCTCACCCATTAAATTAATAACTAGAGCCTATTTATCCATGCATAATTCTCTTAAAAATGATAAGAATAATCAAACAATAAATATTTATTTATGTATTTGAAAAAAAATTATGAAATGCAATGGTCGACGCCATAAATAGCATTATTACTCATATAAATTTTTTATTAAATAGTAGTTAACTACTATTTTAGCATATTAATACTCAATAATATTTATATTTTATTAAATAATAACAAATTATCTAATATGTCAATTCTTATGAACTGATAATCTGGAGTTTGTCCCATTATATATATCTATATTTTACCTTCCTCTTTATCCGTGGAGTTAGTATTAAAAATAAGATAATAGATCCATTTTTTTAGCTAATAATCGCATTGGTAGTAATGATTGTCTAGAGAAGATATACAACTTCCTAAATTTGAAAAGGAGAGGTCGGAGTGCTCAAATAGGAAAGCTCAATAGAGTTGATAGCATGATATGCTAGTGTAAAGTGGGGCATATAATTATGACCTATTGACCTAAGCTTATTCCAAATCTATTACATTGTTTCATATTTTTATTCATTTGCAAAAATTAAATAATTGATTTGCACTACCAAGTATATTTTTTGTTTCTAAAAGCCTTTTATAAATAAATATATGCAAAAGATTTGTCTATCATCACCTTAATTAATCCATGCATCAAATATATAATCGAGTTCTTTCACAGAAGTATATATGTAGGGAAATATTATGTTGCACTTCATGAGGATCTAATATTATTTTTTTAATTTTTTTTTTTTTAAGATTTAGAATTTATAGGATTTAAAATTTAGGATTAAGTATAGACATATAATAATTAGGAAGTAAAAAATTTAAAAAAATGCTAAACTTTTTTAAAATGAAAGATTGTTATTAAATATAATGTTACACACGAAAGAGTTAAATTACGAGTATCTATTACTCAGGATATAAGGAAAGATATGATAGGATATATCAAATTTGTCAACAGTGTGATTTTACCGGAGGTATGATGAGTTGTGATCATCTTTTAATGCAAAATTAAAAGGACGTCGTTGATGATTCCAATAAAACGGGTCCCTTTCAATTTTTGCATTTAAAAAAATTCAAATATTAAGAAAATATCAAACTAAAAAGGCATTTTGCACAAAGAAGCATTTATATTTAATTGTGATTTCATAAAAATATTTAATTTATGATTAAAAAAACAAAATTATCAGGTTATTTTAATTTTTTGTTTATTTGTAAATAAATAAATAAACATGTAAATTGAAAAGGGACAAAAAAAAAAAAAAAAAATGATGACGTCATGTGTAAAAGGTTTTCTCTGCGTCCACTCAAGTGCACCCGCCGGATAAGTCACCACAGTCATGGGCCCCAGCGACTACTGCAGACCTGGGCGTCCAAACGACTCTTCGCTGTCTCCGGTTCGCGTCCCCGACTTAAGCACCTGAAAACGTACTCCTCTTATGACGCGGCAGTCAATGGTGGGGGCCATCACTCAATTGCGGTGCAAGTCACGAGCGAACTTTTCGGGCATCCCGTGGGGGACGGAACCGTGGGGTGTCTACTAGGAGCCGCGTCAATGAATGCTGTCTCGCCACCGACACCTTCCAGCGACGTATTCTCGGCCGCGTGTCATGCGCGTGCTGAATGACTAATATGCCCTCGAATTTTAGAAGCGAGGGCTTCATATGTGGGATGTGGGCGACGGTTTTTTTCGGAAGGGAATCGAAGCACACGTGTCTGTCGTGCCAGTGCGGTAGGAGCAGTTCGCACGAGAATCCCATTTAAGAGGGCGAAGGAATGCATCAATGGCGGAGGAGGTTGGAGCGCAGTGACTAGATAACTGCAAGCGAGAAGAGAGCGAGAGCGAGAGGGTCTGGGAAGCCAAGCTCAACTTTTTCCACCTCTTTCTTTCGGTACATCGAGCAGATTCGAATCGATAAGGATTTTACCGGCGGATCGAGTTGGAGAAAAATGGCGAAGCGGACGAGCGGATGCTTCCTCCTTTGTCTCCTCTTTTCAGGTCCATTCTTCTCGATTTATATCCTTATATCTGTGTTATATCACGTCGAGTGTTTTAGCCCAAATCATTTCACCATGATTTTAGCATATTGATTTCTTTTATTTTTAAAAAAGAACAAAAAAAGAGAGAGAGATTGATGCGATTTCGCCCTGGAGAAGATGGCAGATAGTGATAAGTTCTAGAACTTCTTAAATATAGGTTTTTTTTTTTTGGATCAGAGAATTCATGGGCAATTTTGGTGAATATGTTAATGATTGCTGTGTAGTTTGTGATTCTGTCCAAGAATGAGCAACGAGATTAGTTTACTAGGTGTAGACAAAAACCACATGCATCCTTGGTGCCTTCCTTGTAAGATCCATGCATGGATGAGGTTATCTTATCTCCCCATGCATGGGTCTCTACGCTAGGTAAATGCCCCGTGATTTATCCCTTCCAAAGAGTGGAGATGTCTTAGAGGGGCCGTTAAGGTGACAACTTCACCTTTGCTCCAATGGATGAGATTATGTTACCTCCACTGGTTGGCGCAGTTGATACTTGCATAAGTGGTTGTTTCAATAGTTCTTAGGATTAATTCCCAATGGGTGCAAAATGTCTTGGGTGTCTAACCTCCCCCATGCAAAGGTCACTGCGCTAGGACAAATGCTCCCCTTTGATTTACCCCTTCCAGAGAGTGTGGGGCTGTCCTAGAGAGGCCGCTAAGCTCACAGCTTCCAGAGAGTGTGGGCCCAACCTAGAGGGGCTGCTAAGGTGACAGACTCCAACTTTTGCTCCCATGGAGGAGATTATGTTCGATTTAGTTGGGTTTTAGTTTGATGTGATTATAATGTATCTAGCACTTTTTGTTTAATGATCCCATCATTCCCATGTTTGCTGTGGGGACCAAGGTTAGCATTTAAAAATTGTCAGGGATGCGATGAGTTGTGTTTAAAATCTAGTGTTGTACTCTTATGCACCGCCCAATCACATGACCATGTGAGTGATTCCTGTGTCACCAATGAACAAGAGAAAAAATGTTAATAAAATTCAGCTGATATGATAAATGAGCTTAAAATGGTTTTCTGGAAGAGAGATTAAATAGTTTTAACATAACTTTCAGCAAATTATGCATGCACATGGGGAGTACAAATTGCATGTGTCAGTGAGTGATTACATAATAGAGCATTTCTTATTGGGAGCTTGAGCAATAGATTGGGATTCAGGCTAAAAGCAATAAATTTTGGAATCACCCTATGATTGTTAGAGGGGAGATATATAATACTCCCTTGGTTCACTTGTTCACAAAAGACGTATAAAGTGCAGAAGTTCTTACTCCTTAAAGGGAATAAACTTCTTCTGAAAGAGAGCAGAATTTTCCTTTTTGATAAAGGTTTTCTGGATGTAGTCATTATCTGTTTCCTTCATATTTTGTAGTTTTTTCATATCTGTGGTGAATACATAGCACACGGCAACATGGAAGCATAATGTTTGCACTTTCCTAAAAGCGAAACATTTTGAAATGCTAGCAGCCCTATCAAGTCTTGGAATGTAACCAAAAACTTTGTCATTTCTTGTTGAGTTTTCTCATCATTTGTAAATTCATCCTGATTGCTTTGTCAAATTCATTGTTAAGGAGAGCCTTACTTTGTGTATATGCAACCAGATTGTACGGCACGAGCCAATTCCTTTCTGCTGGAAGCTTTTGTTATTCTCATTGGCATCATTTTGGAATCAGCCTCGTCTCTTCCCTTTTCATTGCTTTTTTTTTCCAAAAAAGAAAACAAAAAGAATGATTACTTCTGTATTTATGAACTGTGATATGGAATAACATTCATCTTTACAGGTCAAGTTATCCAAATTCTTAGCATCACAATAGGTATCAATTATGGGCAAATTGCCAACAATCTTCCTTCCCCAAATCGAGTTGCAAGCCTACTACGTTCCCTCAACATCAGCAGAGTAAAGCTGTATGACGCTGATCAGAACGTTCTTAGTGCGTTCATCAATACTGACATAGAGTTTGTAATAGGAATTGGCAACGAGAATGTGTCAACAATGACTGATCCAGCAAAAGCACTTGGATGGCTCCAACAGCATGTCCTGCCTCACCTTCCTTTTACTAAGATCACCTGCATAACTGTTGGAAATGAAATCTTCAAAGGAAATGATACTGTTCTGATGGCCAATCTTCTGCCGGCCATGCAATCAGTTTACCGAGGCCTGGTTTCTCTTGGATTGGATAAAAAAGTAAATGTCACCAGTGCTCATTCCCTTGACATGTTAGGGAACTCTTACCCTCCTTCAGCAGGCTCATTCAAACAAGACCTAGCAGTTTATATCCAGCCAATTCTTAGCTTCCATTCAATGACAAAATCACCCTTCCTCATCAATGCCTACCCTTATTTTGCATACAAAGAAAACGCTGGAACTGTCTCCTTAGACTATGTCCTCTTCGAACCCAATGCAGGAGTTACCGATGCACTCACAAATCTGAACTATGACAACATGCTATATGCACAGATTGATGCGGTTTATGCTGCTGTCAGAGCATGGGGATACCCTGATATTGAAGTCAGGATTTCTGAGACTGGATGGCCTTCTAGAGGGGACTCCGAAGAGATAGGAGCGACACCAGAAAATGCTGCAAAGTACAATGGTAATTTGCTGCAGAGGATAGCCATGAAACAGGGAACTCCAATGAATCCTTATGTTCCTGTAGATGTATACGTCTTTGCATTGTTTAATGAAGACTTAAAGCCCGGGCCGACTTCTGAAAGAAACTACGGACTATTTTATCCTGATGGCACTCCTGTTTATAATATCGGTTTGCATGGATATCTTCCGCCTATGTTGTCTTCGAGTTTCAAGGTAAACAATATCTTCTCGCTTGAGTATCGAAATGTACTAAACTTCCACAGAAAAAATCATTAAGCCAATTATTTTCTTGGTTCCTTTTTGCTTTTCATCCGTATCTCCATGAGTAATGTGTTTATTGCTGTAACCATTCTTATCTTGCAGATGGTGCCAGCTTTGAGCACTTTGGGAATTGCCATTGTAATTTTGCTCCTAGCCTGACAGATATCTCTACGACGTCAACAGAAGTGGATCGATAAGTGGAAGAGCTTGTTGACACCGACTGAACACACACGAATCGGATTTGACGTCTTCCATGGCGATGTCGGCAACAATGCAATTAAAATTGCAATCATTGGAGATGGGATGCAGCTGATTAGCATTTCATATAAGTGGGAGCTCTCATGGTGCCTAAATGGCATGTGGAACGTTGCTATGTGTGCTCCACAGCACTGAAAGTTTCTTTTTGCATGGAACATGATTCTGTTCTAATAATCCCTTAAAGCCTCTCGCCCTCATTAAAGATATTCTTTTCTTTTCTTTTTTGTTTTTGGATTTTATCAATTTATTCTTCTGTTGTTCTAGTTATTCTGAAAAAGATCAGAGAGGACTAATTCATCAGTCATCACAAGGCAAATGTGAAGTGTATACATGGTGGTATCTTGCTGCGCAACTTGTTGCCGTTCTTTATGTTCTTGTGGCTTTTTTTTTTTATGCTGATGGAACATTTTTACAGCCTCGATGGGTCAAGAATGTGTTGAATTCCTTTTCTATGTGACCTCAGATTTTGACATCCTATAATATATCATAGTTAGAATTTTGAATCATGGATACTTGAATAATTTGGTGAAGACCGTTGTACCATGCCCGAAGGCACTTACATGTCTTTAAAGATCCATAAACATATCTAGGTGGTCTTTGTTTACTTGTCTTAACACCAAACCCCTAAATATGCTCACTCCATAAACATGTCTAGGTGACTGCTATCTTAGTCTTATTTTTAAATTTTCAATATTCAAATGACAAAACCATAAACAAATAATATAATTTATCGATTTAGATGTATTAATCTTATGATTGTCATCTCCTAAGATTAAAAAAAAAAACTCAACTTTAAATTGCATAAGCATGGGGACATGCATACAAAACATACACTGTCACCACACTTGGATACTTAGAATTTGTCATATGAAATCCTTTAACTCTCTTTTTCTTTTATAGAAAGAAGGATAGATTTTCTATCTCAAAAAATTCCTCTTCCTTCATTCACCTGATTGCTCCATTATTCAGGGCATCATCTCAAGTGTTCAAAACCAACAATACAAAGTTGTTTCTTACAAATCAAAGCTATTTCTATGGCAAGTATTTGCTTCATACAATTTTATTTGTGATGCAAATGATCAATTGAAAATATTTGATACCATAGCAAAGATCATTGATACACTTGACCCGTGGTCATGGTACCGCGGTAGAATATGCAGGTTGTCACCCAGGTACCCGCGATTCGAACCCTAACTATAGCGTATTTGTAGGAATTTTTTCTCCAAATGGGGGGTGTAACCAAAGGATGTTGGGTTGGCTGCCGCATGTACTTCCTGATTTACCCTGGTGACCGGTGGGAAAATTCTGTGGGGCTGGGTCGGTCACCCCCAGAAATAGTGGCTAATTGGAATTATCATTTTCATTGATACACTTGATATAAACTCCCCTCGGGACGGTGCGGTGGTTAAGGTATGAGATGTTGTCACATGAGGTTTTGGGGTCAAAACTCGGCGTGTCCAAGCATGCCTCCCCCCATGCCTTGCCACCTACACTAATGCTAGTAGTCACCCGTGATTTACCTCCTCCGTGTTGGCCTAGGAATAAGTTCGCGGAGACGCTAGAGGCGAGCAAATAACTTTTGCCATATTGATACACTTGATATAACTCCATGATTTATCTTCCTTCATATAATCTAAGGATGGACTGTGAAAGACGCCTGAGATGAGCGTAATCATCTTTTTACTACAATTGATACACTTGATACATCAGACATATTAGTGTTAGAAAAAAAAAATATGATATTTTAACTGATAATAGATCAAAATTGAAATCAAACACAAAATTAGTATAGCAAAACTAATGCATGTACCAGAAATTGATCATCAAAAACTGAATGTTAAACTCACTTTGCTAGATCATCAGAAACTAAACAAACGTAGGTTTGCCTAAACCAGAAACTGATCAAGTTTCACAACCATATCCACAAATTGAACATCAAACTCAGCTTGGTCCATGATCAAAAACTCATCATGGTCTATGATTTAAAAAAAAAAAAAAACTCATAGTTTCAATAGCGCGATCAGAACACACCAAACCTAGCTTGGTACATGATCAAAAACTTATCAGAGCTTGTGTTTTCTCTGTAGATCATGTCTTGACAAGAAAGCTGTTGCATTCCCAAATGCCCTTTTAAGCTCATCTCTCCATTTCACTTCAAATATTTGAATATAGGCTGAGACAGTATCTGAAGTTGATATGCTGCGTGCTCACCCACATCCATAAAAAAAAATGGGACTCAATGGTTTGGACATGTTTCACTCTGATTTTGCTAGATGATAAAACAAATGTTTAGTTATTTGCTACTGAGTCTTCTATTTAAAATGGGTATCATCTGTATCCTAACAGTGGACATATAATGCACCCAATTGACCTTTAAGTATTTATTCAATAATCCCTATATATTGAAGATGTTCAAAAGCATCTTCCTTTATTTTTATTATCCCTGCAATTAAACTGATTGATCCAGCAAGCTAATTCATGTTTTTATGCTCAAGGTCCAATTGATATTATATAGCTTTCTATTATGTATTCGCCGAAACCTTCAACAAGTTTGAAATACCTTATGCAATTATTAGGTCAAGTTCATTGTACCTGTTAATTTGCTGATCCATATACCTGAAATTAACTGGAAAAAAAAATCTAATTCAACCTCGGTCACTGGTAGTAACTACCAACAATATTTCTCTATTATCTTTCACCAACGTAAAGAGAAGTACATGTAATAATTCTCTTACTTCAAAGAGAGTCTCCCTTATCTACTATCGATCGTTGATGGAGACAAGGGTTTAAGGTCGCCGCTCGACTGCTAACGAGAACAAGGGTTTATAGTCGTCGCTCGATTTTTAACTTGACCTGGTTGGCCCAAGAGTCTGGAAAACTTTGATTTTTATTCATATCGGCCCTACATCCAGAAAACATATAAACAAATACATGTATATTTCCTCACGCACCTCTCGCCCGAGTCTGTAGGATTGGAGATGATTCGTACTCCACGTCCGCTCGAGTCGTCTCCCGTTTTCGTCTTCCAAGTAATAGGCCCCCAAGCTAAGTTTCTGTACGACCTTGTGAGGTCCCACCCATGGTGCCTCGAGTTTGATGACGTCACTGACCAGCTTGATTTTCTTCCACACCAGATCACCAACTTGGAAGGACCTCAGGATCACCCTCCTGTTGTAGTTTTGCCTCATCCGCTGTCGGTAAGCCGCCATTAGCTGAACGGTCGATTTATCCTACGTTTCATCCACCAAGTCGAGCCTCATTAACCTTCGCATGCCATTTCTCTCGTCGTACAGTCGCACCCGGTCAAATTCTACTCCAACCTCTACAAGAACCACTGTTTCTCCTCCATACACCAGCTACAATAGTGTTACGCCAGTCGCTTCCTTTGGAGTTGTGCGAAGTGCCCACAAGGCACTTGTGACCTCTGCCTTGCCATTGCTCTGGGGGTAGGCGACTGTGATGAAGGTCTGCTAGATGTCATAACCTTCGCACCACTCCCTGAGCTTCCGACCCGCAAACGGCCTCCCGTTATCTGAGACGAGCCGGCAGGGGATGCTGAACCGACAGAGGATGTTATGTCAGATGAACTTGATGACCATCTGCTCGTTTATCTTTGCCAAGGGCTCAGCCTCGACCCATTTTGAAAAGTAATCCACAGCAACAAACAGGAACCTTCATTGACTCATTGCCATGGGAAATTGTCCCACGATGTCCATGCCCCATTGGTTGAACTGGCAAGATACCGGGATGACTTCATCTCTTCGGTCGATCAGTACAAAATATGGTGATACTTTTGGCAGTATAGGCATGTGGCTATTGTCCGAGTGGCGCTCTCTTGGAGAGTTGGCCAGAAGTATCCGGCCAGGAGAATCTTTCGAGCTAACGAACAACTGCCTGGATGACTTCCATAAGAATCTTGGTGCACTTCTTACAAAATATACGTTGCGTCCTCTGATCGAACACACTTGAGCAAGGACATAGAGAAAGCTCTGAGTGATGTTCTTATAATTGTCCATGACATCAATGTTACTGTAAATATGAAAATGCTAGACTGCTTAGTAGCAAGGCACTAAGTTCTAGTATTGATGGATTGGCCAAGGCATTTGCCATGGGAGAAGTATGAAAGTTCTTTTCTAAAAATTATAAAGTAAAAAAGTTTTATCAAAAGAGTGACATTACCGGTAGAAATAGGAATTAAAGTGTAGGTTGTTGAGTCCAAGCAAGAACATTTCTTCCTTGACCATCATTGTAAGGTTGTAATCAACATACTCCAGGATGTTAATTCTAAATGACGACGTCTGAATTTATTTTGTGTAGTCTTCTATTGGCACAAAAAGTCTCCATTGACGAAGAAACATGTGATTATTCAAGGGAAGAAAGAAAAGTTTCTCATATAGCTTCATGATTGAAAAATAAGCGATCTTGTTTGATGGATCTTTAATTCAGATTTTAACAATTCTAATCATTATGAAGTTAGAAAAGGTGCATGTTGCAAAAATAAAATTGTTAAGGAAAAAGGTTTTGAATGGTCTCCATATTACAACAAAGATTTGGAGGAATGAGGATGAAGACAGAAAAATAATAAGGTAGTTTGTGCTCCAAAAATAAGGGAGAGAAGGAAAAGAAAAGAAATATTATTGATCCTTAGTTGTAGTAAAAACAAAATTAAGAAAGCACCCTTAGTTATAGTAAAAGATGATTACACTCATCTTAAATGTTTTTCACAGTCTATCTCTAGATTACGTAAAAAAAAAGAGTAAATTATGAGATCAACTTATAACTAACTATCTAATAGACAAAAGATACAAGTATGTTAGCGCTTGAACTGTAGAAAACATTAACTTGTAGACAACCAGTTATATTTAAGACTTAAGAGAGGTAACGTTAGCAATGGTAAGAAGATTCAATCCTCACTCTCTCTAGTCTTCTCTTTCACTATATATATCATTTTCTCTCTTAAGCTCTACAACTAGAGTTTAACTTAAACGTTAGAGGGACTGTGCAGACATCGACGACACCCTTTGATGCGTGTTAATTCACCCAAATTTACTCATATCATCAAAGGAAGCTTTAACATAGACATCCCGTGATCCTATCCGAGTGATGAGTGGATGGACGCTGGGAACGTGACGCTCTTCGCTGTCTCCGGCTGATGATGTGGATCTCCGACGCTACCTGTAAAGAAGTCGGGCCGGGAGGAGTTTCCCGACGACGACCCTCCGACGCTCAAGTCAGGCAATGTGTAGGAAGAAGAAACAAGCAGTGGTTTGAGAAAAAGAAGCAGAAGAAGAAAATAGAAGAAGAAAAATCCCCTTGGCATCGAAACCTGGGGGTCCTTATATAGGACCCCTGGGTAGGCACGAGCGCGTTTCTCGAGATGCGCACGTGTCTCCCCCCATACCTCAGCATGGGTCTGTCAGAAAAGTCTGTCTGACACCATACCGCAACAGTCCGAGCATGTCTCTGATGGGACAGTGGACACTTCCACCGTACGATACTCTGTCTGCTTCGGCCGCCGACCATACTGTCCTTCTCGATCCTTCTTGTCTCCTAACGCTCGTCTGTTCTTGGTATGTGAATCGGCCGAGCGGCCTATCCGCTCGGCTTAGAGCTTCTCGGGGGAAGCTCGCTCGTCTGCTCGGATGAGGGTGCCATATCGGCCTATGGCTCTGCCGAGCGGCTTATCCGCTCGGCACCTGCGGTCTTTTGAGCATCGGAAACCCGCCTATGGTCGAGTTGTCTTCCGTCCGGCCCGGGAAGCTCCTGGCCGAATGTCCGGTCGGCTTGACGCGTGGTCGGGCCGATACTCCACTCGGCCCGGCATCCTTCCGTTCGGCGCGACCTCGGGGTTGACCTTCTTGTCCAGTGACCTCCACGTGTCTTTGACCCTCCGCCAATGAGGGTCCCCCGTCCTTACCACCGGATCATCCCGTAAGGAGGCGGATTTCGAATGCATTAGCCATCCTCAATCATTCTTGAGTAGTGAAAAGTCATCTCAATCTTACTTTCGAAGGAGGCATCTCTGGAAAGACAGAGAGGATGAGATCAAGATTATCCCACACTACATTTAGAATGGTTCTTCTCCTCTTTGTGTGCTAGATGCACTTTTCTTACTCTTCTGCTACGAATGTTAAATATTGTTTCTAATGGATAGCTTTGGGGCTTCTCTAAAGGTACGTATTGAACCAATGCTTGGTATGGAAGAGCTCTAAGTGCTATTTATGCAAGGGAAATCTGCAAGGAAGGAAGAGCTCTAACTTTGGGCTTCTTATGGTGGAGGTTGCTATTGCAACTATGACCATGATCCCAATTGTGGGTGGACGACCAGTCGACCAGACACATCGCTAATACTACGTGGGAAGTGATCAATTGAGGCCCAGTCAAATGAGGACTTATCACAAACGGAGTGTGAGCGAGTAGCGAAGATGACATGCAACTAGTAATGACATTCGGTGAGCGACGACTCTTGTTAGTAAAAGCAAAGCTCTTTGTGTATTCACCATTTCAATGAGCGATAGTGTTTAGATGGCGCCATAATGGTTCAATAAAGTTCCACTAACGCTTAAATTGATCTATAGCCAATGAAACAATAATTACAAATGAGAAATAAAATTAGAGTTAGATACTAAGACTACGTTAATGTGGGATCATGAAATATTAGAGAAAGGGTGGATCTCATTCGATTTAAAATCCTTTCTTTTCTTTCGTAAAATTACAGTACGCAGCGAAATAAAGTGAAACGAGAAAGACAAAATTAAGACAAGTCTATTTTTTACTTGGCTCGGATCTTTTCACAACTCCTACTCCAGGATATCCATTAAATGATAAAGTGATATTGTAAATATGAATACAATGTGTAAGTAAAATAAATATACCAACAACCAATCAATACAAAATAAAGTGTAGGTTGTTGGAAGCCTCTCAACGTTGTAGTAATCGTAGCTTGCATGAGCAATGAATGAGCGTAGCAGAAAATCAGAAGGCAGAAGTTTTATTTGGCTCGAAGCTTGAGACTTCTTTTATAGGCCTTGTTCCGTCGACTAATGAAGGGTTCTGTTGGTTCTGTTGGTTGAACTTATTCGTCGACTGATCCTTCTATCCGTCGATTGATCTTTGATCTTTCCTTAATTGTTGCAATTTGATCCGTTTGATCCCGAAAATCTCGTTGTTCCCTCGACGGATCAAAGTCTTTCTATCATTTGAATAGCTTTTTTACCTTTTATACTCTAATTTGAATCTTGATTAATTTTGGAAATATATTGATCCGTCGACTGAACACTCTTTTCCGTCGGCGAAACTGAAATTTCAATTTTCATTCTAGATCGAATCTTATATTCTAGTTTTTCATGGATTTGTTAATTGAACACTCTTTTCCATCGATAGAATGATCTTGCCAAAAATAGATTAGAAAATTTATCCTGCTAAACAGAGTTAGAGCATAAACCTATAAAATAATATTAGTACAAATATAGTATGCATGATTAAGATAGTTAGAACGGTCTTAATCTCAACTTAGAAACCTTCGTTGGTTTCTTCAGTTAGATCAGCACATAAGGTTTGTTCATACTGGTACACGATCTCAGTGCACTACCACTAGTAGCTTACCTCAACTCGCCTGGTAAACATCGGGTCCTCCAAACATATTTTGACTTAACAACTTAATATTGGATTGACTATCAGGACTTCCACTTGACTCGATATCGGGTCTTCCAAACATATCGAATCCACCTGTCAGATGTCAGGTCCACTTGACCCATCTAGACTTCCTGTCTGGTTCCACGATCTGTTGAGACTTTCCTTGCCAAGTATCGAGTCCAGCTGACCTACTAGGACGACTTTCCAAGTTGAGCTTTCTGCACTCTTGATCAATTCATAAAATAATAATAAGACTTAACTTGAACATTTGACAATATTAAAACATAAGTTTGATTATGGTGCTCCTTGCACCAACGTTTAATATTTATAGAGGGTCATTATCTACAAACTCTAAGCCTAGGTGTTGGTACAATCTACACTAATGATCCAACTCATATTTTGATGAATGACAAGGGGTCTAAAGTTAGAGTGTTGTGTTGTCTAACTTTTCTACTAAGTATGCAGGAGTTAACTGGTCTAAAGGACTTGATACAAAGCTGAAATCTAGTTAGGTCCGCGGGACCCGATAGCTGGTGCGAAGTCCAAATAGGTTCGCGAGGCCCGATATTTTGCAGGAAGTCCGGTTGAGTCAACAGTACCTGACAACCGGCAGAAGTCCAGTTAGGTCTGTGGACCTAACAATTGGCGGGAAGACCTGGTGGGTTAAAGGCAAGTCAAGTGACTGCAAGTGGTAAGTGAAGGTAAGCAACTGGAGGAGAGATCCAGTGAGGACGCATTCTCCATTGAGAGAATTGTAGGTGTTGATCCAACTTAGGTCTATTTCGATAACTTAAGTTAAGATCTTGATTAGGTTCTGGTCTCGTGAAGATAGAATTTAATTAATACTCACATTTTATTATGTTGTGCTAACCCTGTTTTGCTGGGTAAAATATATTTTTTGATTGTCTGGACTAACCTTTTCTTGTAGGAGAAGAAGTTGAAAAAAAAGGGGTCTGGGCGCCCGGACCAGGCCCACCCGTGCAGGGCTAAGGGTGCCCAGAAGGTTTGGGCGCTCGGACTCGGTCTAGGTGCCGGACTCGAAAAGTGATCTATAAGCTGATGTGGAGCGCGCCGATTGGTCGAACCATATGGTCTAGGCGCCCGGAGAGATTCTAGATACCTGCAATGAACCTATTTAAATGTCTTCGACTAAGAGCTTCAGAATAATAACTGTTACGACTTTCTCTTTTGCTCGATGCTCTGAAAAGGCTCCTGCGACGCTAAAAATCTCCTCCGACAACCGTGATCAAGTTTCTTTATACTGACTTGATTGGAAATCAATCTTTGTCTATTTTAGGTAAATTTATCACGTGATGACCGGCTCAATTATTCCTTGAGGGTACATAATTAGTAGTAAATAGACTCCAGAGATGGGTGTATTAGAGATCTAGATGAAACGAAACTTTCAAAATAACCCCGGATTGGTGTATTAAACATCCAGAGTGAAACTAAAGATTTCATAATAACCTAGGAACTTATGGAAGTCATCTTTCTTAAAAAAAGAAAATCAAAATCCAAAAAATGGTTAGCCTAATTATCCTAGAGGTCCATGTGGACTGCTTCATTGGTGTTGGTTGACCCCCGTCTAGAATGAAGTCAAAGTTGACTGATATATATATATATATGTGTGTGTGTGTAAAATTGATATAAATGTATGACACGGCAAGTTTAAATTTGAGGGACCTGTAGCATCCATAAATAGATAAAGAGAGAAAAAATGATAGATTTTTCTTGTTCTTAATATCCTGTAACTTCAATATATGAAGGAGTAATTAATTCCAGATGAAGAACAATTAAGGCTAGAGAAGAAAGAGGAGGAGGAGAGGAATTTAATGAGTTGGTACGTCCCCTTTCTTAATAGTTAATAATATTCTGCTGTGGTTTCTTTTTCTTTCTTTCTACTTTTTCACAGGCTAATTCCCAAATTCAACGTGAAATTGCTGCCCTGCTTTTGCCTTCGCGGCGCCGGCGGGTTCATCTCGACGTTGCTGTTGGGGTCCTTGGGGAGGCGGCCGCCGTTCTGCGTAGGGGCGCCTTCGATGAACCTGCCCCAGAACCAGTGGGCCCTCCAGACGAGCACCATCTCCTCGATCGGCACGTTCTTGGTCTCCGGCAGGAAGAGGTAGACGAAGATGGTCATGATCACGACCCAGCCGGCGAAGAAGTAGAAGAGGCCGAACTTCATGTGGCAGAGCATGGTGAGGAAGGCTTGCGCGATGGCGAAGGTGAAGAGCATGTTGACGGACACGTTGATGCTCTGCCCCGCCGGCCGGATCTCCAGCGGGAAGATCTCGCTGGGGACCAGCCACCCCAGCGGCCCCCACGACCAAGCGAAACCGGCCACGTAGATGCAGATGAACAGCACCACCACGGCGGCGTACCCCTTGGACAGGTTCCCCTCGCCGCTCGTCCCGAATTTGACGGCGATCAACGTCCCCACTACGATCTGGCTGATGATCATCTGGGTGCCTCCCTCGATGAACAGCTTGCGGCGGCCGAGGCGGTCGACGGTGAAGACGGAGACCAGGGTGGCGAAGACGTTGACCAGGCCGGTGATGACGGCGGACATGAGGGAGCCGTTGCGGCCGAAGCCGAGGGTGCGGAAGAGGACGGGGGCGTAAAACATGATGACGTTGATTCCGGTGAGCTGCTGGAAGAAGGGGATCAGGAGAGCCATGGTCAGCTGGGGGCGGTACTTGCGCTGGAAGATGTTGGCCCACGGATGCTCCACCAGCTTCGACTCCTCGCTGGCCGCCACCAGGTCGGCGTACTCCGCGCCCACGTCGTCGGTGCCGCGGATGCGGCGGAGCATGCGCTGGGCTTCCTCGGGGAATCCGCGTTCCAGGAGGGAGTTGGGCGTGTCGGGAAGGAAGATGGACCCGACGGTGATGATGGCGGCGGGGACGGCGGCGAGCGCGAGGCTGACGCGCCATCCCCATCCATCCTTGATCTTCGCCGTGCCATAGTTGATGAGGTTCGCCGCCAGGATGCCGATGGTGATCATCAGCTGGAAGCCGATGTTCAGCATGCCGCGAAGTCTCGCCGGCGCCATCTCCGACAAGTACACCGGCACGGACTGAATAATCAATCCAATCAATCGAACACTGATTTCCCCCAACCGTTTCTAAGAAAACAGAGTATCTAATCTACCTGATTGGCGAATCCGACGCCGATGCCGAGCAGGATACGGCCGAAGATGAGCATGGCGACGTTCTGGGCGGCGCCGTTGAGGGCGGCGCCGAAGAGGAAGGTGACGCCGCCGCCGAGCATGGACCATTTGCGTCCGAAGGCCCTGGTGACCAGGGAGGCGAAGAAGGAGGCGACGAGGGCGGCGAGGTAGAGCGACGACGTGAAGGTCTGCAGCAATTGGCTGTCGAACCGGCAGTACTCGTTCGTGCTCGTGTCCGCATGCTCCTTCCGGTACACCTCCGGGAAGAACTTCCTCAGGAACGAGTCCATCGACGTCACTCCCCCTTCACGTATTCATTCATTAACCATGATTACCACTCGAACAATTCCATTAATTACCATAATTAATTAATTCATTAATTGATGAGACAATCGATATAGCACCGGAGATGCCGATGTCGTAGCCGAAGATGAGGCCGCCGGTGGCGGCGACGACGCAGGTGACGAAGACGAAGAGCGTGAGGTTGCCGGGATAGTCCTTGCCGGACCCGGAGTTGAGGAAGGCGCCGGCGGCCATGGCGGGGATTTGGTTTCTTCTAGATGATTACTTGCTTGAGGAGAAGATGAAGATCGAGAGGGATTTATAGACTGAGACACATTGAAAAAATATCTGTGGATCGATCTCAAAAGTCTGAACCAGAAAAATTGAAACTTATTTAATACTGATATACTATTTGACTAGTCTTTCTTTCAAGGATAAGGACAGCCGGACATTTAATTTAAATCTATCCATTCATCCATGCTCTGTTTACACTCTGTTTCTGGATGATCCTCAGCTGGAAACGAGTGAAGCAGAGATTGCTGCTATCTTTTATTAGATAAAAATCAAAAATCAAAAGCATAC